>NC_086104.1:103005643-103181753 GCF_963921235.1 Mobula hypostoma
CCAAGCTCAGGACCGAAGTCACCAGCCTGCAGCCAAGTCGGTATCCCATGCGTTTTCTTTACTCTCCTGTATTAGCCAGTTCTCAGACTATAAACTGAATTTACATAAGAGTGAACTTTTTCCTTTGAATACTGTAATTGGGATCAACTAATTCTAACCTTCCTTTTAAAATTGTAAGAAACCAATTTACTTACTTAGGTTTAACAATTACTAAAAATTATAAGTGCTTATTTAATGAAAAATTTCTTACCTCATTGAATTAGGTAAAATGGACACTATCAAATTGGTCACCTCTTTCATTATCATTATTTGGTCCAATTAATTCTATTAAACTGAAAATTTTACCTAAATTTATATATCATTTTCAGGAACCTGTTTTTCTCCCTAAATGTTTTTTTTTGATTCTCGTGATTCTATTACATCATCCTATATATGGAAAAATAAGCGTTCTAGACTAAAGAAAATTCATCTTCAGAAAACTAAAATGAATGGAGGGCTAGCTTTACCAAACTTTACGTTTTATAATTGGGCAGTTAGTATACGTAACCTTACATTTTGGTTATATTACATTAATCGTGAGGATTGTCCGATGTGGATTTCTTTAGAAGCTAACTCTGTTAATAAATGTTCCATTATTTCTCTTCTTGGATCCTCACTTCCTTTATCCCTGAGTAAGTTAACTGTCAATCTGGTAGTTAAACATACCATGAGAATTTGGGAACAATTCCGAAAATACTTTGGCTGATTGAGATTTTCGCTTTCAAGTTCATTTTTTCTATTTATTTTTTCAGATCTTCTATGACAGATGTGGCTTTTACGGAATGGGATAGATTAAGTATTAAACGCTTCCAGGACTTGTTTGTGGAGGGAAGTCTCCTTTCTTTTGAACAACTGTCAGCTAAATATAGTTTACCCAAAACTCACTTTTTCGGATACCTACAAATAAGACACTTTTTAACGGTCTCAAGTATGTACATTTCCTAAAAGTCCTGATAGGAATCTACTAGATGTAATTTTTAATTTGAAACCTTTTTATAATGCATCTATATCTAATATTTTTAATATATTGCTGGGAATAAGAACTGTTCTTTCAGATAAAATTAAAAATCTTTGGGAACAGGCCTTATAGACTTCAATTTTTGAGGAAACTTGGAATGAAATTTTTAAATTGGGTAACACTTCATCGTTACATGCTCACCACTCTCTCCAACAGTTTAAAGTGATCCACAGGGCCCACATGACCAAGGATAAGTTGTCTCGCTTTTATTTGGATATATCTCCTCATTGTGATAAATGTAATATTGGAGAAGCCTCACTCATTCATATGTTTTGGATATGTCCAATTCTTGAAAACTATTGGAGAGAAGTGTTTCAAACCTTCTAGGTACTTTTTAAAGTAAATTTTAAGCCTAATCTTTTGATCGCTTTATTTGTTATTGTTGGAGGAAAGGATATTATTTTGGAGAAATATGATTTGCCCATTTTGGGTTTTATTTGGACTCTGAGGAAAGCTGATTGTGATCATGTCGAGACATCTAGTGGCGATGCTCAGTACTGCACCCCTGCACCTCTCAGTAGGTCAAAGCTCTCTGTGGCCTTTGACATTGTGCATTTCATTTACTCCCTTTAAAACCCCTTTCAAAACTCAACGAGTGGCTTCAAGGAATTGGAGGAGTCGTCAATCTGATTTCAGAGATTTAGTTCAATTTTATTATCATACTTGGTATCAATCATCATCATCAGGTGTGATGCCCAGATTGAGCTTTGACTGCCATGGCCCACACACTCCTGTTCCGGGTCAAGTGGATCAATTCATTGGTATTCATTTCCAGTTCTCTGGCTGCTGTCTCCATCATCATTTGTCTTTGCCTTCCTTTTGCTTTCTTCCCTTCAATCTTTCCCATAATTACCGTGCATTCTAACTCCTCTTTCCTAATCACATGTCCAATGAAGTTACGTTGCCTTTTCATGATCTCATCCATTATTTCCCTTTTTGTGCTTGCTCTGTTCATGACATCCTTGTTAGATATTCATTTCGTCCATGATATTCTTTGCATCCTCCTCAAAAACCACATCTCTGCTGCTTCAATTTGTTTCCTCATGTTACTAGGTACTGTCCAACATTTTGATCCATATAACATAACTGGATAAACGTAACATTTCAGTTCTCTGAGGCGGGTTGTCATGCCTAGTTTAGTGTTGGTCAGTATACTCTTCATTCTCGTAAAGATGTCTTTTGCCATCCCTATTCTTCTTTTGATGTCCATGTCGCACCTGCCATCTGATGTCACCCAGCTTCCTAAGTAGCAGAAGTTCTGTACTTTATTTATGTCTTCCCCATTTATCTTCAGCCTGCAGATAGGATTCTCATTTTTGGATATCACCATATATTCTGTCTTTTTGGAACAGATAGATAGACTCATTTTTGTACTTTCTTCAACAACTATATCAATTAAGTTCTGTAGTTCTTCCTTTGTTTAATGTGTACAGTCAAACAATGGTATAAATACTGTGAAAATCAGCTTTTTTGCAGCAGCAGCACAGTGCAAAGGTGAAAAACATAGATGGCATGCGCGTAAGTTAACATACAGAACACATAACTTGCAAGTCACAAACATAACTGAGAAAGGAAGAGGGTTTGCAGGGGGCTGGCAACCCCATCACATTAAAAACCCAGTGCAACAGACTTGTCAATGGAAGCTCCAAAGAACTCATCCCTGGGAGAGGAAGGATACACCATGAAGACGGCTATTTCCGGGGACAACTTGAAGGGCTGGTCCAGGACAGAGGAGCTAAGAAGTTTCAGAAGATTCAGCATGTCATCAAAAGCTTTGACAAAGTTCTATAGTGGGCAGTGGAGAACATATTGACTGGTTGCATGGTGGCCTCTTATGGAAACACCTTGAATGGAAAATCCTACAAAAAGTAGCAGATACAACGTAATACATCACACCTAAAGCCCTCCCCACCATTGAGAAATGTGTCACAGGAAAACAGCATGCACGTTCCGGGTCCCCCACCATCCAGGCCATGCTCTCTTCTCGCTGGTGCCATTATTCATAAAGTACAGGAGCCTCAAACCTACACCACCAGGTTCAGGAACAGTTATTATTGCTCAGACATCAGACTCTTGAACCAGAGGGGATAACTTGATTAACTTCACTTGTGTTAAGGATCCGGCCTGAACACTGGGATGAAGGGCCTCTGCTGGTAGCTCTGGATCACGACAGTCTTTAATTTCTGTTTTCTTTCACATGGCCACGTGGGTTCTGGCCCAGTCCCTTTCCTTTTTTGTACTTCCTCCAAATACCTGCTTGTCTCCTCATTTGCACCCCTCTGTGTCTAATTTTCACTCATTACTCTGTCCATTTAAACCCCGCCTTGACTAGCATTCTTTGCCAGTTCGTCCCAGATTCTAACCTGTGACATTGCGACATCTGCTAACCGATTTTGCTTGATTCTGTGTTTTGGATTTTGCCTGTTCCTGAACCTGATTTTTGCCTGTGTGCTCTGGATTGTCTACCCTCGCCGGACTGCCTTTCCTGGTAAGACCTCAGCCTGCCATTTCAGATTCATGCCTGCCTTCTGGTTTTGAAAGACTGTTGCCTTTGTGCTCCCTCATAATCCCTGGTGAAAAAGTATTCGTTGGTCTGCAATTGAGTTCTGCCGGCACCCGACAGAACCCGACAACTTGCCCCATCATTGTACTGTTCCCACAATCTATGAACTCTCTTTCAACGACTCTTCATCCCATGTTCTTGATAGTTAATGTTTCATAGAACATAGAATAGCACAGCACAGTACAGGCCGTTCAACCCACAATGTTGTGCCGACCCTCAAACCCTGCCTCCCATATAAACCCCCACCTTAAATTCCTCTGTATACCTGTCTAGTAGTCTCTTAAATTTCACTAGTGTATCTGCCTCCACCACTGACTCAGGCAGTGCATTCCATGCACCAACCCCTCTCTGAGTAAAAAACCTTCCTCTAATGTCCCCCTTGAACTTCCCACCCCTTACCTTAAAGACATGTCCTCTTGTATTGAGCAGTGGTTCCCTGGGGAAGAGGCGCTGGCTGTCCACTCTATCTATTCCTCTTACTATCTTGTATACCTCTATCATGTCTCCTCTCATCCTCCTTCTCTCCAAAGAGTAAAGCCCTAGCTCCCTTAATCTTTGATCATAATCCATACTCTCTAAACCAGGCAGCATCCTGGTAAATCTCCTCTGTTCCCCTTCCAATGCTTCCACATCCTTCCTATAGTGAGGCGACCAGAACTGGACACAGTACTCCAAGTGTGGCCTAACCAGAGTTTTCTGGAGCTGCATTATTACCTCACGACTCTTAAATGCTATCCCTTGACTTATGAAGGCTAACACCCCATAAGCTTTCTTAACTAATCTATCTATTGTCATGTGTAACGCCAAGCAGAGCTACCGGACAGATGATGCTAATGAGAGAGATAACAGAAGACAATGGGGAAACATTCAAAATGCTAATAAGAGAGAAGAGAGCGATTAACGAGAAAGAAACGCAATTCAGATATTGACAGACCAGTTGCTTTGAACCTGAACTGTCTGAAGATTGATGGACAGGTGATACCCCAGCAGGGGGATAAAAAGAGCAGGTTTGCTGAGGCACGAGACACGCCATGAGACCCTGGAAAGAGCAGTGTGCCCCCACAAGTTGGTGAAAGCTTGGAGGACCGGTTTGCGGGAACCGATCAGAGGCTCACAGGGTATAATGATACGTTCGGTGGGAAACTTGGGTGTGTGTCTGCCCTTGCCTGGGTGCCGGGTTCACCGCGGAAGAACGATCATATCCGGAACGGAGGGGTCACAGTCGGTGCCCACAGTGGGATTAGAAGACATCAAAAGGTCTGCCCGAAACCAACTGCGATGACATGAAAAATTCTGCCTGAAACCAACTGCATATCTCTCTATCTCTCTCTCTCTCTCTCTCTAATGGTACAACAGCAGAGACTATTTCGAACTACACTAAACTGAACTAAACTCTGCTTCACTTAAGACTGATCATTTTACCCCTAGACTGCAATAGAGCTTGGTTGATTCCTATTACCCTAGTTCTGTGTATATGTGTGTATTATCATTGCTAACCTGTTACATTTATATCCTTACGATTAGTGTACTGTATTACTTATTTCTTCAATAAAACTTTATTTGTTCCTAGTAATCACAGACTCTAACGAGCGTTCCATTTCTGCTAGTTTGGCAACCCAGTTACGGGGTACGTAACATAAGTGGCGATCTCATCCGGGATTTTGAACGCCAAAATTGGGACTAGGTAAATTGATCGAGTTAAAATTCCCAAAAGAAAAACAAAAGGGCAAACAGCAGAAATGGAGATTGAGGAATTTCTAAAGGCACCAACCTTGGAGGCATTAGAGGATGCCAGGAAATCAGAGTTGGCAACTGTTGCCAAACGGTTGAATCTTTTTAAGGGGAAGCCGACAATGAGGAGAGCGGAGATGCACAGAGCTATCATTGAGCATTATGTATCTAAAGGTGTGTTTCCCCACGGGGAGCTGGAGGTGGTATCTATGAGCAAACCTGGTGGAGAAGAGGTGCAGCTGCAGATGGAAAAATTAAGACTTGAGCACGAGTTCTGAGTAAAGCAGTTAGAACGGGAAGAGAGAGTACAGCAGTTAGAACGGGAAGAGAGAGTACAGCAGTTAGAATGAGAAGAGAGAGACAAGCAGTTAGAACGGGAAGCGAGAGAGAAGGAAAGGGAGTTTGAGCTGGAGAAGTTAAGGATGACGCTAGAGAGGGGCCAAATGCCAAACCAAGGTGGAGGGTTCAGGGCGACCCAGGAGGTTAGGTTGGTTCCCCTATTTGAGGAGGCCGATGTTGATCGGTACTTTCTACATTTTGAAAAAGTCCCTGCAAGTCAGTACTGGCTGAGGGATAAGTGGGCTGTTTTGCTTCAGAGCGTACTTAAAGGGAAGGCTCAGCAAGCTTACTCAGCATTGTCCGCAGAAGATGCCCAGAGGTATGATGTGGTGAAAGAGGCTATACTCAGGATTTGTGAGTTGGTCCCGGAGGCATACCGGAAAAGGTTCCGGAATGTGAGGAAGCAGTGGGGCCGCACGTATTTAGAGTTTGCCCGTGAGATGCAGATGTATTGTGAGCGTTGGTGCGCCTCGAAAGGGGTCAATGGGGATTATGACAGACTGCTACAGCTAATACTGATTGAGCAGTTTAAAGGTTGTGTCCCTGAAGGTATGAGGCCCTATCTAGATGAGAAAGAGGCAGAAACCTTAGCCACAACTGCTAAGTTAGCGGATGAGTACACGTTGACACACAAAGCAAAGTTTACCCCGAGTAAGAGCTACCAGAAGGGTAGTCAAGAGGGCGGAGAAAGTCCGCCGGAAAAGCCAGAAAGTAAGCCGGGGACTAGTGAGAAGGATAAGGAAGACAGGGAGCAGTTTGGTAGGAAGTCTCCTGGGATCATATGCTATAATTGTGGGAAAGCCGGTCACTTTGCGTCCAGGTGCTTTGCCCCAAAGAAGGAGACAGGGAAAGGAAAAACGACGACTCCGACTGGCTGTATTGAGCTGGCAAACAAACCGCTAGGGGAGAAGAGGTCTGATAGAGTTCAGGAAGGGCGCGAGAAGTTTATTTCGGCCGGATTGGTGTCGGTGAAGGAGGGGTGAAACCCAGTTCCAGTACGGATCTGGAGAGACACTGGGGCTTGTCTGTCATTGATCTTAAGGAGGGTGTTAGACTTTAGTTCAGAGACCGAGACTGGGGAGGTCAGTGTGATAAAAGGCATTGGGAAAGGGACTGAAGCAGTACCTTTGCACCAGATGCACCTAAAAAGTGACTCTCCGGACCGGTCACGATACGGGTGAGGCCCAAATTACGATGGAAGACGTTGAGGTCTTACTCGGTAATGATCTTGCAGGCAGAGATGTGTACCCAGCAGTAAAGCTGACAAGCAATCCTGCCAGGATTGAAGACCCGCCCATGGGCTCACAGGTCTATCCCATTTGCGCAGTGACTTGGCGCATGTCCAGAAAGGCTGCCGAAGCGAATGTAGATTTAGTTGAGACGTTTTTACCAGCCCTGTACCAGGAGGGGTTAGAAAGTGAGAAGAAGGAGCATAGTGGAGTGGAAGGAAGTGAGGGAGTTGAGGTAGACTTATCATTAGCGAGGAAGGAATTTATGCAGGCACAGGAACGAGACGAGGAGCTGATGGTTTTGACAGAGACAGCTCTCTCTGAAGCAGAAATAAAGAAGGAACCAGTGGGCTATTATGTGAAGGAGGGAGTACTAATGAGGAAGTAGAGACCGAGTACTGTGCCTGCGGATGAGGAGTGGGAGTGGTACACCAGGTGGTAGTGCCGAAAATTGATAGGGACGAGATTTTTAACCTGGCCCACAAGATACACCTTGGTGGACATTTTGGGGTGAGGAAAACAGTCGATAGAATTATGAAAGAGTTTTACTGGCCGAACATGAGGAAGGATATTGTTGAATATCGTAGACGGTGTCATTCCTGTCAGGTGGTAGGAAAGCCGAATCAGGTCCTGCCTAAAGCGCCCCTTCGACCGATACCCGCTTTCGGGGAACCTTTTTCCCGAATAATTGTGGATTTTGTGGGTCCCCTGCCCAGAACTGTGAGTGGGCGAGAGTATGTGATGACCATGATGTGCGCTGCCACCAGGTTTCCGGAGGCTGTGCCCCTGGCAAGCGTCAAGGCTCCCGCAGTGGTAAAGGCGCTTGTGAAATTTTTCACTACGGTGGGGCTGCCTAGGGAAATCCAGTTAGATCAGGGGAGTGTCTTCACATCTCACACATTCCGACGGATGTTGGATGAGACGGGAGCAAAGCAGATTTTGGCCTCCGCGTACCACCCGGAGTCCCAAGGGGTGTTGGAAACATTCCACGCAACATTAAAGACTATGATTAAAATTTATTGTCACGCGAACGCTCGGGGCTGGGATGATGCCTTGCCTCTTCTGCTATTTGCCGTAAGGGACACGGTTCAGGAGTCATTGGGGTTCAGCCCATTCGAGCTCATTTTCGGTCATCGACCCAGAGGACCCCTGACCTTACCGAAGGAACAATGGTCCAGTCCGGCAGTACAAGTCAATGCTATTGACTATGTTTTAAAATTTCGTGAGAGGCTTAAAAGGATCTGTGATCTTGCCAAAGAAAATCTACGACACTCCCAAACTAAGATGAAACAGTGGTATGATAAATGTGCCCGCGAACAAGTGTTTCAAGTGGGCGATCGGGTCTTAGTTCTGTTTCCACTGGTAACCAACCCCCTCCAGGTGAGATTCCACGGTCCCTACAAAGTGATTAAAAAGATAGACTCTTTGAATTATGTTATTGAAATGCCGGACAGGCGTAAACCAATGCACTTGGTACACATTAACATGTTAAAAGCTTACCATGAACAGAAAGCAGATCTAGTTGGTGTTATCACGAAAATTAATGAGACTGGGGTGTCAAATGATAAAGGGAAAACCCACCTTGAAAAGATAAATATGGTGTCGACCAGCTTGGAGAACTCTATTGTTTTGGCCAATTTTGCTGATAAGGTCTCTCACCTAACCCCTGAACAGAGCGAGCCTCTGATAAAGCTAATTAACCGGCATGCAGACGTATGTCCAGATGTCCCGAGGCGATGCAAAGGGACAGTGCATGATGATGTTGTCACCTCAGAACAGCTTATTAAACAACACCCCCATAGGATGAACTTGGAGAAGGGCAAGCTGGTGGAGAAAGCAATTGAACACATGCTAGCCACAGATATTATTAGGCCATCCAAATCGGAATGGGCGTCCCCCTGTGTGGTTGTCCCGAAAGTCGATGGGAGCATATGATTCTGTACAGATTACAGAAAAGTGAACGCCATCACAAAAGCTGACGCATATCCCATCCCAAGGGTAGACAATTGCATCGATAAAGTGGGGAGAGCTAAGTACATCACAAAGATCGATTTGCTAAAAGGGTACTGGTGTGTTCCTTTAACCGACCGGGCTAGAGAAATCTCAGCATTTGTCACTCCATCTGGGTTATACGAGTATAATGTTTTACCTTTTGGGATGAAAAACACCCCACGGACCTTCCAAAGGATGATTAATTCAGTGATAAAAAGGTTAAAGAACGCAGAAGCATATATTGACGATTTAGTGGTCTGGAGTGACACGTGGGATGAGCGCATTGTGGCAGTAGAGGAACTGGTTAAACGACTGTCTGAAGCCAACCTGACAGTGAACCTCGCGAAAAGTGAGTTCGGCCACGCGAAAGTCACTTATCTGGGATTTGTGGTAGGACAGGAGCAACTGGCACCGATGCAGGCTAAGGTGCAGGCTATCTCTGAAGTTCCCATCCCGACAGACAAGAGAGCCCTGAGAAGGTTCTTGGGGATTGTGGGGTACTATTGGAAGTTTTGCCAAAACTTTGCGGATATTACCCTCCCTCTTACTAAGCTCTTACCGAAGAATGCAAAGTTTGTGTGGAACGATCTTTGTCAACAAGCCTTCAAGAGTCTGAAGGTGATACTGTGTCACCACCCTGTATTGAATGCGCCTGACTTTTCAAAACCCTTCTCCCCAGCAACAGAAGCAGCCGGGGCAGTGCTGTTACAGACAGACAAAGAGGAGATTGACCACCCAGTGGCTTATTTTTCTAGCAAGTTTAATTTCCATCAGAGAAATTATTCCACTGTGGAGAAGGAATTACTGGCAATCATACTAGCATTACAATATTTTGAGGTTTATATTTGTCCGGCATGGAAACCACTGATAATTTACTCTGATCACAACCCATTATTGTTTTTGGCTACTATGAAGGATAAAAACAAAAGGTTACTAAATTGGAGCCTGGTCTTACAGGAATTTGAATTTTATTCTGGTCTTACAGAATAAAACATATAAAAGGAACGGACAATGTGATTGCTGACTGTCTGTCAAGGTGTTGAAACTTAAAGTTCTCTGTATTAGCCGAATAGCTGATGACTACCTGTATATTAATGTGTATCTAATAATGTGCATTCATGCCCATGATTTTTACCCCAGTAAAAGTCCTTTTAAGGGTAGGGGTGTGACGCCAAACAAAGCTATCAGACGATTGATGCTCATGAGAGAGATAAGAGAGACAATGGAGAAACATTCAAAATGCTAATAAGAGAGAAGAGAGGGATTAACAGAAAAGTAACACAATTCAGAATATTGACAGACCGGTTAATTTGAAACTGAACTGTTTGAAGTTTGATGGACAAGTGATACCCCAGCAGGGGGATAAAAAGAGCAGGTTCGCTAAGGCACGGGACTCACCACGACACCATGAGACAACGAGACCCCGGAAAGTGCGGTGTGCCCCCACAAGTGGTGGGAGTTTGGAGGTCCAGTTCGTGTGAACTGACCAGAGGCTCAGAGGGTGTAAAGGTACGATCGGTGGAAACCTGGGGTGTGTGTCCGCCCTTGCCTGGGTGCCGGGTTCACCGCGGAAGAACGATCATATCCGGAACGGAGGGGTCACAGTCGGTGACCACAGCGGGATAGAAGACATAAAAGGGTCGGCCCGAAACCAGCTGCGAAGACAGCAAAGGTCTGCCTGATCCAAATTACATCCCTTTCTCTCTCTCTCTCACTCCAATGGTACCACAACAGTGATTACTGCGAACTGCACTAAACTGAACTGAACTCTGCGTCACTTAAGATTGATCATTTTACCCCTAGACTGTGATGGAGCTTGGTTGATTCCTATTACCCTAGTTCTGTGTATATGTGTGTATTATCATTGATAACCTGTCACATTTATATCCTTACGATTAGAGTACTGTATTACTTAGTTCTTTAATAAAACTTTATTTGGTCCTAGTAATCCAGACTCCAACGAGTGTTCCATTTCTGCAGGTTTAGCAACCCAGTTACGGGGTACGTAACATGGTATATATAATTATCAGGACAGATAGGGTCTGATTAGGAACAGTCAACATAGATTTGTGCATGGAAGGTCATGTTTGACAAATTTCATTGAATTTTTTGAAGAGGTTACCAGGAAAGTTGCCGAGGGTAAAGAGTTGGATGTTGTCTATATGGACTTCAGTAATGCCTTTGACAAGGTTCCACACGGAAGGTTAGTTAGGAAGGTTCAATTGTTAGGTATTAATATTGAAGTAGTAAAATGGATTCAGCAGTGGCTGGATGGGAGACGCCAGAGAGTAGTGGTGGATAACTGTTTGTCAGATTGGAGGCTGGTGACTAATAGTGTGCCTCAGGGATCTGTACTGGGTCCAATGTTGTTTGTCATATACATTAATGATCTAGAAGATGGGGTGGTAAACTGGATGAGTAAGTATGCCGATGATAGGTGGAATTGTGGATAATGAAGGTTTTCAAAGTTTGCAGAGAGATTTAGATCAGTTAGAAGCATGGGCTGAAAGATGGCAGATGGAGTTTAATGCTGAAAAATGTGAGGTGCTACATTTTGGTAGGACTAATCAAAATAGGACATACATGATAAATGGTAGGGCATTGAAGAATACAGTAGAACAGAGGGATCTAGGAATAATGGTGCATAGTCCCCCGAAGGCGGAATCTCATGTGGATAGGGTGGTGAAGGAAGCTTTTGGTATGCTGCTCTTTATAAATCAGAGCATTGAGTATAGGAGTTGGGATGTAATGTTGAAATTGTACAAGGCATTGGTGAGGCCAAATTTGGAGTATTGTGTACAGTTTTGGTCACCGAATTATGGGAAAGATGTCAACAAAATAGAGAGAGTACAGAGAAAATTTACTAGAATGTGACCTGGGTTTCATCACCTAAGTTACAGAGAAAGTTTGAACAAGTTGGGTCTTTATTCTTTGGAACGTAGAAGGTTGAGGGGGGACTTGATAGAGGTATTTAAAATTATGAGGGGGATAGATAGAGTTGACGTGGATAGGATTTTTCCATTGAGAGTGGGGGAGATTCAAACAAGAGGACATGAGTTGAGAGTTAAAGGGCAGAAGTTTAGGGGTAACATGAGGGGGAACTTCTTTACTCAGAGAGTGGTAGCTGTGTGGAACGAGCTTCCAGCAGAAGTGGTTGAGGCAGGTTCGATGTTGTCATTTAGAGTTAAATTGGACAGCGAAATGGACAGGAAAGGAATGGAAGGTTATGGGCTGAGCGCAGGTCGGTGGGATGAGGTGAGATTAAGAATTCGGCACGGATTAGAAGGGCCAAGATGGCCTGTTTCCGTGCTGTAATTGTTATATGGTTAAAGAGATGTTTGAGTTTGCAAACATGGGACTTATGTGAAAGCAGAGACAGAGAGCAGGAGAAATTAGGTATTATGCAGAGATTTACTTGCCATTTTTAAAGTGTATTGTTTAGTCTTTCTGTTTCCAATGATACAAACCCTTTCAAATTGATGATGGAAATTTCATATTTGAACATGTCAGAGTGGACCTGTATCCTAGTCATTTGTGACACTTACCGATCAGAAATATAAACCAAAGAATTTCCACCAGAAACATCTTGATCAAAGTATACAGAGTAAACTATGACTTTAAAATCAGTCGTGGAATGGAAAATAGGGAACTTTCGGGTGCTGATTGTCTCAAAGTCAAGAAATAAACTTTGATGTCAGTTTACTTGTCTCTTCAGCTGAGTTTTATCTGTGCTCATCCACAGGGAGCAGTGCACTGTGGAAGTCTGGGCTGCACATGGATTTTTTTCTTGGGCAGATAATTTCTTCTTTTTAGGGGATTTTTTTTTCTTTTCCTGTTTTTTTAAAACTATATTTTTATATTTTATATATACTCCTTATATATTTTGTTGCTCATCTGTGTGATTTTGGGATGTCTCTAACCATGTGTTACCTGACTGTAAATTCCAGTAATTATCATCAATTAATATAATTCCAATTATTATGTACTTGCTTTTTGTAATCAGTTTGATATTTAAACTAATAAAATGATTGAAACAGAAAAAGAAATTACCATTTTTACAAATCCACAAGACAAGGCTTCTGTTGGTCTTATAAAAATTTATCCTGAAATTGTAATCAATACAACAAATGCTTCAAATACAAAAGAAACCTCAATAATAGTAATAATAATAACTAAGCAATAAATACTGAGAACACAGGCTGAAGAGGCTCTTGAAAGTGAGTCCATTTGTGTGGGAACAGTTCAGTGATGTGACGAGTAAAGTTATCTCCTCTGCTTCAAGAGCCCGATTGTTGAGGGGCAATAACTGCATCGGAACCTGGTAGCCTGAGTCCTGAGGCTCCTGTATCTGATGGCACCAGTGAGAAAGAGCATGTCGTGGGTGATGGCAATCTCTGATGATGGATGCCGCTTTTCTGCGACCATTCTCCTTGAAGATGTGCTCAAAGCGGCCCAGGTGAGTCCTGTAGCCGTTCCTCTGCCTCCTGCGACCACTCCTTAATTCAGCACTTCTTTTGGAATGAGCAGGTCTACAAATGTAACCACATGCACACATCAGTTCCACAGTTATAATTCATTTCTCAAAGCAACTTTCAATGTTGTTTCAGATCAGACTATAGCACATTAATGTGTAACACTAATTCAAATGTTTGAGGAGGGAAAAAGAGTTTGGTGAGATTTCACTCTAATCTCTGCTCAGAAACAGTACTCAAAGCTATGATGCAACACACATAAAAGTTGCTGGTGAACACAGCAGGTCAGGCAGCATCTCCAGGAAGAGGCGCAGTAGACGTTTCAGGCCGAGACCCTTCGTCAGGACTAACTGAAGGAACAGTGAGTAAGGGATTTGAAAGTTGGAGGGGGAGGGGGAGATCCTGAAACGTCGACTGCGCCTCTTCCTGGAGATGCTGCCTGGCCTGCTGCGTACACCAGCAACTTTTATGTGTGTTGCTTGAATTTCCAGCATCTGCAGAATTCCTGTTGTTTGCCCTCAAAGCTATGATGTATTTTTTTCACCTCTGCACAGGATCACTCACCTGGAATGCAAAGGAGGGAAACTGCTTATCCAAGACACCTGCCTTAAACACATTGGGTTCCTATGGAGAGGATACTATTGGAAATGATTCCAAGAGACAGCATTTACCAGTGTTTGAATTAAAGAGACCTACCGCTTAGAAACAAGCCCTTCAGGCCACCTAGTGTATGCTAAACTATTATTATGCTGAGTCCGATTGAGGTGCACCTGGATCATTACCCTCCGTATCTCTCCCACTGTGTACTGATCCAAAATGTTATTATATGTTGTAATCAAACCCACAATCACCCACTTCTGCCAGCAGCTCGTTACACACTCTCACCGTTTTGGGTGAAACAATTCCCTCAGAGACTGGAGAGAGTATTTGGTCATATTCCTCTTAAACATTTCACATTTCCCTAACCCCTGACCTCTAGTGCTTGTCTCATACATTCTCAGGAAAAAACCCTGCTTGCATTTACCTTTGACTTTTCGCAGCCAGCAGGTCACTCCAGAGAAGTGGAATCTTCTCCGTTGCAGACTGTCACTCTCAGAGGCCGGCTTGCAGTCTTCCCCTGCTGACTCAGCTGTGGTCGTTCCTTCTTCCCTGGAGGTGCCTGGTTCCACTTTTTCTGCACCTTCCCCCGCAGACATGTCCAGCTCTGGCCTGGAGCTCTCAGCTTGGGCATCAGGGATAGCCAGCATCTGGCAGGAGGAGGTGGTTGATTCCAACTCTATCATACAATGGGCAGCCTCTTTCAGTGCCTCTTGGACAATGCTGGTTGCCATGGCATCTGTCCATGGAACCAGTCTCTCCGCTGTTGTTTCCTGCACCTTGCCTCCTTTCTTGGACATCTTCCTGCCATATGACAATTTCCTCAGAGGCACACAAGTGGCTGCTGACCAGGTTTTTCCTTCCCCTTGCCCGGAGCTCCTGACTTTCTCCAATGATTTTTCAGTTTGCCCCAGATCAGGGTCTTGCGAGGTGCTGGCCTTTGCGTCATCCCAATGCTCTTCAACGGGACAACTTCGCTTCGAAATGCAGCATCTTTTCTTTGACTGTCGGTTAGAGCTGGACTTTTTTATCACCCTTTTTTTTTGGAGACCGCAAACATATGACTGATAAACAGGCTGCTGGGCCCAGGCGGTGATGGCCTTCTTGCTTTCTCCAGCACCATCCATCTTGCTGGAAGAAGAGAAGGACAAAGTTAACTAAGTTCTGCCTGTCAAATATAGACGATACTTAACCGATTAGCACCATTGAATAAGAACTCTGTCCATTTCTGGTGGAAGATCTGATCATTTCAAACAAACGTCAAGGTGCATCATAAAAACACCCAGGATTGAAGTGCCTCCAAACTACTAAAACACTACATGATGCACTGCAAACTGTCAACTTCCCCCTGAATTGGTCAAGGTTTTAATTCTCCTTTAGTTTATCGAGACCCCCACACATGGGTATGACCAATATGACAGTGCATCTGGCTGTAACATCCATCAATGTTCAGAGATGGAAAGAGCTGGAGAGAGCAGTGGACTCAGCCGATGCATCACTGACACGTCCCTCTCCACCATCAGAGATTCCTACCAGGCTGAGCAGCACAAAGGACCAATCAGCCCACTCGTGCTTCGCTTTATGTCCCTGTCCGATGTCAGCATTTGTCATCCACCCTGACTGGGTGTCAACTGATATCTGTTTGATTGTAGGAGATCTGTTATCCTTTGTACAGTCAGTGTCCAGTCCCACATTCAGTGTTGGGCTGGGACTTGTTGTGGAAAGGATAACAGATCTCCTTAAATAAAACAGATATTAGTTGAAACCCTGATGGCTTACTATCATCAGGTCATTACATAGTTTACTCGCAATATCGATTATTTACAGAAACTTGCCCTGCACATCTGCTTTGAAATTAAACCATCTCACTTTATCAGCAAGCCTACCAACGTTGAGGCATTTCGAACGTGGGAGAAAGATTCCTTTCCTCTTCCATTCAACCTTTTCTGTTCTCTCTTTGCCTCTCAGAACCTTCTAACTCAGCCCCTCCGCTCCACAGAAAGCGACACACATTTGTCCCACCTCTCACAACACCATATGCCCGCTAATCCAGGTTCACACACACACACACACACACACACACACACACACACACACACACACCACATCTCTTCTTACGGACTCCCTTCTCCTGGCGCTCACCTTGCCGTCTGCCCCTTCTTTTGCGAGATGGTCGCTGGTCTTGGGTTTCTCCTCCTCTCGTTCCCGATGGCTGTCCAACAGACTGGGAAGGGCGAGTTCCTGGAGAGATCCGCCCAGTTCCATTTTCTGAAAGTTACCACAACTCTCCAACAGACAATAATGATGAAAGGAACGGAACACCCCACTCCTCGTCGATTGTCGATACGATGGTTTTCCCCGCTTGGGGTCGGGCTCAACAATCAATCTGGTTTCCCTCAGACAATACAGTAACTCTCCTCACACCTGTGGATCAGATGGACGGTGGACTTTTCACAACTCTGGCGACCTACTGGATTGTGATTCTTCTTCGTTCTCGGAATTCGGCCGGACAGTAACTTTCCTTTCAACTGCAGGGTCGGATAGTGCAATCGCTCTCTTTACCAGCGGCGTCTGGTTAGACACGATGTCTCTCCTCACGGACAACTTCCAACGACACTGACTCGCCTCAAACTAAACAATGCCTTATCTAACCCACTCCCCGAACGTCAGGTCAGACGCAACAATGGACCCAACCCCAACGTCAGGTCAGATGAGAAAAGGCCCCCTGGGTCATGTGGGACAGTTGCTCAATATCCACCGCCCCCCACCCCGGATAATTCCCGGCCAGTCAGACTCCGGGACCCGTTAGCTACGCTGGCCAGCCCCAAAGAGCAAGTTTACTGAGACATCCTCCTCCCTCCTTTCACCCCACCGAACTGCATGAGCAACGATGTGCAAGCTTATGAACTAATTGCAGGGCACAGCACAGCACAGCAGATCCAACCCAGGTCCAAGTAAATTCCTGCACATTACTGCAGTTTAAATTCTGCAGTTATTCCTCCCAACAAATTGTGTAGTTAATTATAAATTGAATGGGGTGCTGGGAACGGACACAAATGCAAGACACAGACACTGAAGTACAAGGAACAGGACTCGACTAGAGTAGGGACGTGACAGGATTCAGATCAGGAGCAGGGACAAGAATGCAGACCAGGGCTAGGGAAAGAGGGACCAGGACTAGAAGCCATGGACTAGGAGGCAAGGCTATGACTCCAAGCCGAAGACTGGACAAGGACCCCAGTACCTGGGACTTGCCTTGAGCTCGGACCACAGAACCAGGCAAGGACATGACATGACATGGCTTCAGGCTGGGGTCTTGTGTCTTGAGCTTGGCTGCAGGCTGGCGACTTGGGTCTTGAGCTTGGCTCGGGATCTTCGAATCTTGGGTTCTTGGAGCTTGGCTGCGGGATCCTCGAGGCTTGGGTCCTTGGAGCTCAGAGACAGACTGGGAATCGAACATCAACATATAGCCAGGACTTATCCTTCAACAAGCCAGGACTCAACTTCATCTCCACACCAAGGTGGGACAGATCTCTCCATCAGGGAACAGCAGAACGGCCGAAATTACCCAATAGAGGTGAGGACAAGACAAGACAGAGCCCCTGTAAGGCAATTGCAAATCAGCCTGACTTATCCCATGGAGGCGAGGACAAGACAAGACAAGACAAGACAGGACCCTTCTTAGGAAAATGGCAGAACGGCCGGACTTACCCCACGGAGGCGAGGACAAGACAAGACAGATCCCCCCACAGGTCAACAGCAAAACGGCCTGGTTTACCCCAAGGAGGCGAGGACATGAATAGACAAACACCATGGTACAACAGACAGTTCCATCTCTTCTTTGGGGAAGCTCCGAGTCTCAGTTCAGCCAGCAACCTCAGCTGGCTACGGAAACAGCCAGATCCCTACCTAGCTTGGAGTGGCTGGCAGCCACTCAGCCGGCCCAGGAAACAGCCGAATCCATACCGCAAAGACTACTCCAACAAGTGGCAACAAGGCTCCATGGTGCGGTGGTCCTCCAACCAGGCCTAGAGATCACCAATGGTATCAGTCACCTTCCATCAACAGGTTGCTCCACTGGGAACTGACAAGGTAAACCAGCAGCCCACACTCAACCCCAAGGCTACTTATATTCCAAGCTCAAAGATGGGAATCAGGTGCCGATGATGAACTCAACCAAACAAGGGACAGTTGCAGCCAAGCTCAAGACCAAAGTCACCAGTAGCCAATGAACTGGCCTCAACAGTTTCCTGTGGCAGAGAATTCCACAGATTCACCACTCTCTGTGTGAAGAAGTTTTTCCTAATCTCAGTCCTAAAAGGCTTCCCCTCTATCCTCAAACTGTAACCCCTCGTTCTGGACTTCCCCAACATCGGGAACAATCTTCCTGCATCTAGCCTGTCCAATCCCTTTAGGATCTTATACGTTTCAATCAGATCCCCCCTCAATCTTCTAAATTCCAACGAGTACAAGCCCAGTTCATCCAGTCTTTCTTCATATGAAAGTCCTGCCATCCCAGGAATCAATCTGGTGAACCTTCTTTGTACTCCCTCTATGGCAAAGATGTCTTTCCTCAGATTAGGGGACCAAAACTGCACACAATACTCCAGGTGTGGTCTCACCAAGGCCTTGTACAACTGCAGTAGTACCTCCCTGCTCCTGTACTCGAATCCTCTCGCTATAAATGCCAGCATACCATTCGCCTTTTTCACTGCCTGCTGTACCTGCATGCCCACTTTCAATGACTGGTGTATAATGACACCCAGGTCTCCTTGCACCTCCCCTTTTCCTAATCGGCCACCATTCAGATAATAATCTGTTTTCCTATTTTTGCCGCCAAAGTGGATAAATTCACATTTATCCACATTAAATTGCATCTGCCATGAGTTTGCCCACTCACCCAACCTATCCAAGTCACCCTGCATCCTCTTAGCATCCTCCTCACTGCTAACACTGCCACCCAGCTTCGTGTCATCCGCAAACTTGGAGATGCTGCATTTAATTCCCTCATCCAAGTCATTAATATATATTGTAAACAACTGGGGTCCCAGCACTGAGCCTTGCGGTACCCCACTAGTCACCGCCTGCCATTCTGAACAGGTCCCGTTTATTCCCACTCTTTGCTTCCTGTCTGCTAACCAATTCTCCACCCACACCAATACCTTACCCCCAATACCGTGTGCTTTAAGTTTGCACACTAATCTCCTGTGTGGGACCTTGTCAAAAGCCTTTTGAAAATCCAAATATACCACATCCACTGGTTCTCCCCTATCCACTCTACTAGTTACATCCTCAAAAAATTCTATGAGATTCGTCAGACATGATTTTCCTTTCACAAATCCATGCTGACTTTGTCCGATCATTTCACCGCTTTCCAAATGTGCTGTTATCACATCCTTGATAACTGACTCCAGCAGTTTCCCCACCACCAACGTTAGGCTAACCGGTCTATAATTCCCCGGTTTCTCTCTCCCTCCTTTTTTAAAAAGTGGGGTTACATTAGCCACCCTCCAATCCTCAGGAACTAGTCCAGAATCTAACGAGTTTTGAAAAATTATCACTAATGCATCCACTATTTCTTGGGCTACTTCCTTAAGCACTCTAGGATGCAGACCATCTGGCCCTGGGGATTTATCTGCCTTCAATCCCTTCAATTTACCTAACACCACTTCCCTACTAACATGTATTTCACTCAGTTCCTCCATCTCACTGGACCCTCTGTCCCTTACTATTTCTGGAAGATTATTTATGTCCTCCTTAGTGAAGACAGAACCAAAGTAATTATTCAATTGGTCTGCCATGTCCTTGCTCCCCATAATCAATTCACCTGTTTCTGTCTGCAGGGGACCTACATTTGTCTTTACCAGTCTTTTCCTTTTTACATATCTATAAAAGCTTTAACAGTCCGTTTTTATGTTCTCTGCCAGTTTTCTCTCATAATCTTTTTTCCCCTTCCTAATTAAGCCCTTTGTCCTCCTCTGCTGAACTCTGAATTTCTCCCAGTCCTCAGGTGAGCCACTTTCTCTGGCTAATTTGTATGCTACTTCTTTGGAATTGATACTATCCCTAATTTCTCTTGTCAGCCACGGGTGCACTACCTTCCTTGATTTATTCTTTTGCCAAACTGGGATGAACAATTGTTGTAGTTCATCCATGCAACCTTTAAATGCTTGCCATTGCATATCCACCGTCAATCCTTTAAGTGTCATTTGCCAGTCTATCTTAGCTAATTCACGTCTCATACCTTCAAAGTTACCCCTCTTTAAGTTCAGAACCTTTGTTTCTGAATTAACTATGTCACTCTCCATATTAATGAAGAATTCCACCATATTATGGTCACTCTTACCCAAGGGGCCTCTCACGACAAGATCGCTAATTAATCCTTCCTCATTGCTCAAAACCCAGTCCAGAATAGCCTGCTCTCTAGTTGGTTCCTTGACATGTTGGTTCAAAAAACCATCCCGCATACATTCCAAGAAATCCTCTTCCTCAGCACCTTTACCAATTTGGTTCACCCAGTCTACATGTAGCTTGAAGTCACCCATTATAACTGCTGTTCCTTTATTGCACACATTTCCAATTTCCTGTTTAATACCATCTCCGACCTCACTACTACTGTTAGGTGGCCTGTACACAACTCCCACCAGCGTCTTCTGCCCCTTAGTGTTACGCAGCTCTACCCATATCGATTCCACATCTTCCCGGCTTATGTCCTTCCTTTCTATTGCGTTAATCTCTTCTTTAACCAGCAACGCCACCCCACCTCCCCTTCCTTCATGTCTATCCCTCCTGAATATTGAATATCCCTGAACGTTGAGCTCCCATCCCTGGTCACCCTGGAGCCATGTCTCTGTGATTCCAACTATATCATAATCATTAATAACAATCTGCACTTTCAATTCATCCACCTTATTACGAATGCTCCTTGCATTGACACATAAAGCCTTCAGGCACTCTTTTACAACTCTCTTAGCCCTTATACAATTATGTTAAAAAGTGGCCCTTTTTAATGCTTGCCCTGGATTTGTCGGCCTGCCACTTTTACTTTTCTCCTTGGTACTTTTTGCTTCTACGCTCACTTTACACCCCTCTGTCTCTCTGCACTGGTTCCCATCCCTCTGTTGTGAACTAACCTCCTCACGCCTAGCCTCTTTAATTTGATTCCCACCCCCCAACCATTCTAGTTTAAAGTCACCTCAGCAGCCCCCGCTAATCTCCCTGCCAGGATATTGGTCCCCCTAGGATTCAAGTGTAACCCGTCCTTTTTGTACAGGTCACGCCTGCGCCAAAAGAGGTCCCAATGATCCAAAAACTTGAATCCCTGCCCCCTGCTCCAATCCCTCAGCCACGCATTTATCCTCCACCTCATCGCATTCCTACTCTCACTGTCGCATGGCACAGGCAGTAATCCCGAGGTTACTACCTTTGCGGTCCTTTTTCTCAACTCCCTTCCTAGCTCCCTATATTCTCCTTTCAGGACCTCATCCCTTTTCCTACCTATGTCATTGGTACCTATATGTACCACGACCTCTGGCTCCTCACCCTCCCACTTCAGGATATCTTGGACACGATCAGAAATATCCCGGACCCTGGCACCAGGGAGGCAAACTACCATCCGGGTCTCTGGACTGCATCCACAGAATCGCCTACCTGACCCCCTTACTATCGAGTCCCCTATCACAACTGCCCTCCTCTTCCTTGCCCTACCCTTCTGAGCTACAGGGCCGGACTCTGTGCCGGAGGCACGGCCACTGTCGCTTCCCCCGGGTAAGCTGTCCCCCGCAACAGTACTCAAACAGGAGTACCTGTTGTTAAGGGGCACAGCCACCGGGGTACTCCCCATCACCTGACTTTTCCCCTTCCCCCTCCTAACCGTGACCTACTTGTCTGCCTCCTGTGGCCCCGGCGTGACCACCTGCCTTCCACTCCTCTCTATCACCTCCTCACTCTCCCTGACCAGACGAAGGTCATCGAGCTGCAGCTCCAGTTCCGTAACGCGGTCCCTTAGGAGCTGCATCTCGATGCACTTGGCGCAGATGTAGACGTCCGGGAGGCTTGGAGACTCCAGGGCCTCCCACATCCGACACCGAGAACAGCAAACTGCCCTCACAGTCATAATGCCCCTCTTCTCAAATAGCAACAGAAAATGAATGTCAAACCTTCCTCGCCTCGCCCGCTTCCGCCTAAGCCCGGTGAGCCGAAGCCCTGAAGTCTTCACTCTGCTCCCAGCTCACTCCGCCGCCCGCAAACTACGCTGCCCGCTCTATGAGGCTTTGTTCCTTTTAAATCTGCCGCGCTGCACTGCCCGACGTCACACGCCTGCGCAGTCCCGCCTCTCAGAAAGCCGTTGGAGAAAAAAAATAACGAAAATTTCAAAAATCTCTTTCTCGGCACTCCCACTCAGACTCTCAGACTCCTTCTTCGAATCAAACCCGAAGCAGGATGTCTGCCTTTTCAAATCTGCCGCGCTGCACTGCCCGACGTCACACGCCTGCGCAGTCCCGCCTCTCAGAAAGCCTTTATCCCTGAGTAAGTTATCACTTCCTTTATCCCTGAGTAAGTTAAGTGACAATTTGGCAGTTAAACATACCATGAGAATTTGGGTACAATTCCGAAAATACTTTGGCTGATTGAGATTTTCTCTTTCAAGTCCCATTTTTTTCTAATTATTTTTTAATATCTTCTATTATAGATGTGGCTTTTAAGGAATGGGATAGACTGGGTATTAAATGCTTCCAAGACCTATGTGTGGAGGGAGGTCTCCTTTCTTTTGAGCAACAGTCCGCTAAATATAATTTACCCAAAACTCACTTTTTTGGATACCTACAACTAAGAGACTTTTTAACGGTCTCAAATATGTTCATATCCTAAAAGTCCTGATAAGAATCTACCAGATTTAATTTTTAATTTGAAACCTTTTTATAATGCATCTATATCTAATATTTATAATATATTGTTGGGAATGAGAAGTGTTCCTTTAGATAAAATTAAAAATCTTTGGGAACAAGCCTTACAGCCTTCAATTTCAGATGAAGTTTAATGCTGATAAATGTGAGGTGCTACATTTTGGTAGGACTAATCAAAATAGGACATACATGATAAATGGTAGGGCATTGAAAATACAGTAGAACAGAAGTATCTAGGAATAATGTTGCATAGTTCCCTGAAGGTGGAATCTCATGTGGATAGGGTGGTGAAGAAAGCTTTTGGTGTGCTGCTCTTTATAAATCAGAGCATTGATTATAGGAGTTGGGATGTAATGTTGAAATTGGACAAGGCATTGTTGAGGCTAAATTTGGAGTATTGTGTCCAGTTTTGGTCACTGAATTATATGTAAGATGTCAACAAAATAGCGAGAGTACAGAGAAAATTTACTATAATGTTACCTGGGTTTCATCACCTAAGTTACGGAGAAAGGTTGAACAAGTTGGGTCTTTATTCTTTGGAATGCAGAAGGTTGAGGGGGAACTTGATAGAGGTATTTAGAATTATGAGGGGGATAGAGAGAGTTGACGTGGATAGGCTTTTTCCATTGAGAGTGGAGGAGATTCAAACAAGAGGACATCTGTTGAGAGTTAAAGGGCAAAAGTTTAGGGGTAACATGAGGGGGAACTTCTTTACTCAGAGAGTGGTAGCTGTGTGGAACGAGCTTCCAGCAGAAGTAGTTGAGGCAGGTTCGATGTTGTCATTTAGATTTAAATTGGACAGGGAAATGGACAGGAAAGGAATGGAAGGTTATGGGCTGAATGCGGGTCGGTGGGACGAGGTGAGATTAAGTGTTCGGCACGGACTAGAAGGACCAAGATGGCCTGTTTCCATGCTGTAATTGTTATATGGTTAAAGAGATGTTTGAGTTTGCAAACATGGGACTTATGTGAACGCAGAGACAGAGAACAGGAGAAATTAGGTATTATGCAGACATTTACTTGCCATTTTTAAAGTGTATTGTGTTTCCAATGATACAAACCCTTTCAACTCGATGATGGAAATTTCATACTTAAACATGTCAGAGTGGACCTGTATCCTGTCATTTGTGACACTTACTGATCAGAAAAAGAAACCAAAGAATTTCCACCAGGAACTTCTTGATCAAATTATACAGAGTAAACTGAACTTCAAAATCAGTCGTGGAATGTAAAATAAGCAACTTTTGGGTGCTGAGTGTCTCAAAGTCAAGAAATAAACTTCGATGTCAGTTTTCTTGTCTCTTCAGCTGAGTTTTATCTGTGCTCATCCACAGGTAGCAGTGCACTGTGGAAGTCTGGGCTGTACATGGATCTGAGGCATTTAGAGAAGTCTGTACCCAGTTATTCTCAGCATATGTGAAAGGAGAAGGAAGAGAAAAATTTCAGAAAATATTTTTCCTACTTTTAAAAACATTACAAATATTGCAAAGTGTACATAGATTCTGACATTTATTCACATTGCATACTCATCATATGGAATTGTATGTCTAATTTTGCCAGAAGTGTTACCTTAACTTTTAGTAACATGAATTATTATTTATTCCAAGAGAGTTCAATTGATTAAAAAATACTGTGATTTATTACCATTTTTACAAATCTACAAGACAAGGCTTCTGTTGGTCTTATAAAAATTTATCCTGAAATTGTAATCAATACAACAAATGCTTCAAATACAAAAGAAATATAAATAATAATAATAACTAAGCAACAAATACTGAGAACACAGGCTGACGAGCCCTTGAAAGTGAGTCCATTTGTGTGGGAACAGTTCAGTGATGTGACGAGTAAAGTTATCTCCTCTACTTCAAGAGCGCGATCATTGAGGGGCAATAACTGCATCGGAACCTGGTAGCGTGAGTCCTGAGGCTCCTGTATCTGATGGCACCAGTGAGAAAGAGCATGTCCTGGGTGATGGCAATCTCTGATGATGGATGCCACTTTTCTGCGACCATTCTCCTTGAAGATGTGCTCAAAGCGGCCCAGGTGAGTCCTGTAGCCGTTCCTCTGCCTCCTGCGACCACTCCTTAATTCAGCACTTCTTTTGGAATGAGCAGGTCTACAAATGTAACCACATGCACACATCAGTTCCACAGTTATAATTCACTTCTCAAAGCAACTTTCAATGTTGTTTCAGATCAGACTATAGCACATTAATGTTTAACACTAATTCAAATGTTTGACAAGGGAAAAAGAGATTGGTGAGATTTCACTCTAATCTCTGCTCAGAAACAGTACTCAAAGCTATAATGCATTTTTTTCACCTCTGTACAGGATCACTCACCTGGAATGCAAAGGAGGGAAACTGTTTATCCAAGACACCTGCATTAAACACATTGGGTTCCTATGGAGAGGATACTATTGGAAATGATTCCGAGAGACAGCATTTACCAGTGTTTGAATTAAAGAGACCTACGGCTTAGAAACAAGCCCTTCGGGCAACCTAGTGTATGCTAAACTATTATTATGCTGAGTCCGATTGAGGTGCACCTGGACCATTACCCTCCATACCTCTCCCACTGTGTACTGATCCAAAATGTTATTTTATGTTGTAATCAAACCCACAATCACCCACTTCTGCCAGCAGCTCGTTGCACACTCTCACCATTCTGGGTGAAACAATTCCCTCAGAGAGTGGAGAGAGTGTTCGGTCATATTCCCCTTAAACATTTCACATTTCCCTTAACCCCTGACCTCTAGTGCTAATCTCATACATTCTCAGGAAAAAACCCTGCTTGCATTTACCTTTGACTTTTCGCAGCCAGCAGGTCACTCCAGAGAAGTGGAATCTTCTCCGTTGCAGACTGTCACTCTCAGAGGCCGGCTTGCAGTCTTCCCCTGCTGACTCAGCTGTGGTCGTTCCTTCTTCCCTGGAGGTGCCTGGTTCCACTTTTTCTGCACCTTCCCCCGCAGACATGTCCAGCTCTGGCCTGGAGCTCTCAGCTTGGGCATCAGGGATAGCCAGCATCTGGCAGGAGGAGGTGGTTGATTCCAACTCTATCATACAATGGGCAGCCTCTTTCAGTGCCTCTTGGATAATGCTGGTTGCCATGGCATCTGCCCATGGAACCAGTCTTTCTGCTGTTGTTTCCTGCACCTTGCCTCCTTTCTTGGACATCTTCCTGCCATATAACAATTTCCTCAGAGGCACACAAGTGGCTGCTGACCAGGTTTTCCCTTCCCCTTGCCCGGGGCTCCGGACTTTCTGCAATGATTTTTCAATTTGCCCCAGATCAGGGTCTTGCGAGGTGCTGGCCTTTGCGTCATCCCAATGCTCTTGAACGGGACAACTTCGCTTCGAAATGCAGCATCTTTTCTTTGACTGTTGGTTGGAGTTGGACTTTTTTATCACCCTCTTTTTTGGGAACCGCAAACATATGAATGATAAACAGGCTGCTGAGCCCAGGCGGTGATGGCCTTCTTGCTTTCTCCAGCACCATCCATCTTGCTGGAAGAAGAGAAGGACAAAGTTACCTAAGTTCTGCCTGTCAAATATAGACACTACTGAACCGATTAACACCATTGAATAAGAACTCTGTCCATTTCTGGTGGAAGCTCGGATCATTTCAAACAAAAGTCAAGGTGCATCATAAAAACACCCAGGATTAAAGTGCCTCCAAACTACTAAAACATTACATGATGCACTGCAAACTGTCAACTTCCCCTGAATTGGTCAAGGTTTTAATTCTCCTTTAGTTTATCGAGACCCCCACACATGGGTATGACCAATATGACAATGCATCTGGCTGTAACATCCATCGATGTTCAGAGATGGAAAAAGCTGGAGAGAGCAGTGGACTCAGCCGATACATCACTGGCACGTCCCTCTCCACCATCAGAGATTCCTACCAGGCTGAGCAGCACAAAGGACCAATCAGCCCACTCGTGCTTCGATTTATGTCCCTGTCCGATGTCAGCATTTGTCATCCACCCTGACTGGGTGTCAACTGATATCTGTTTGATTGTAGGAGATCTGTTATCCTTCGTACAGTCAGTGTCCAGTCCCACATTCAGTGTTGGGCTGGGACTGGTTAGACTGACTGTAGAAAGGATAACAGATCTCCTTAAATCAAACAGATATTAGTTGAAACTCTGATGGCTTACTACCATCAGGTCATTACATAGTTCTCTCACAATATCGATTATTTACAGAAACTTGCCCTGCACATCTGCTTTGAAATTAAACAATCTCACTTTACCAGCAAGCCTACCGACGTTGAGGCATTTCGAACGTGGGAGAAAGATTCCTTTCCTCTTCCATTCTACCTTTTCTGTTCTCTCTTTGCCTCTCAGAACCTTCTAACTCAGCCCACTCCGCTCCACAGAAAGCGACACACATTTGTCCAACCTCTCCTAACACCATATGCCCGCTAATCCAGGTTCATACACACACAAACACACACACACACACACACACACACACACACCACATCTCTTCTTACGGACTCCCTTCTCCTGGCGCTCACCTTGCCGTCTGCCCCTTCTTTTGCGAGATGGTCGCTGGTCTCGGGTTTCTCCTCCTCTCGTTCCCGATGGCTGTCCAACAGACTGGGAAGGGCGAGTTCCTGGAGAGATCCGCCCAGTTCCATTTTCTGAAAGTTACCACAACTCTCCAACAGACAATAATGATGAAAGGAACGGAACAGCCCACTCCTCGTCGATTGTCGATACGATGGTTTTCCCCGCTTGGGGTCGGGCTCAACAATCAATCTGGTTTCCCTCAGACAACACAGTAACTCTCCTCCCACCTGTGGATCAGATGGACGGTGGACTTTCTCACAACTCTGGCGACCTACTGGATTGTGATTCTTCTTCGTTCTCGGAATTCGGCCGGACAGTAACTTTCCTTTCAACTGCAGGGTCGGATAGTGCAATCGCTCTCTTTGCCAGAGAGCAACTGTGTCTGGTTAGACACGACGTCTCCCCTCACCCACAAGTTCCAACGACACTGACTCGCCTGAAACTAAACAATGCCTTATCTAACCCCCTCCCCCAACGTCAGGTCAGACGCAACAATGGACCCCTCCCCCAACGTCAGGTCAGATGAGAAAAGGCCCCCTGGGTCATGTGGGACAGTGGCTCATTATCCACCCCCCCCCCGCCACCTCGTGGGTCGAATTGGCCCTACCCTCTCTGTTCCTCTGAGAAACAAAATTACTGTTATTTACAAAACTATGTCTCTTGGAACTTCGACATCACTACAATACTACAACATAAACACTAGGGACAATAACACTAACTGACACAGACTAAATTAAAATGTTCCCATCCTGATCTGGGATGCTATTTATCCCCTGTCCCGGAACACTTGCGGGGTATCCGAGGTCACGGCGTGCTTTTCCTCCAGGGTTACCCGGGCACCCACACACCCCGGATAATTCCCGGGCAGTCAGTCTCCAGGACCCGTTAGCTACCCTGGCCAGCCCCAAAGAGCAAGTTTACTGACACAACCTCCTACCTCCTTTCACCCCACTGAACGTCATGAGCAAATATGAAGAAGTTCAGGCTAAAATGCAAGCACAAGACGAGGAGCAGCCCTTCAGAAATGCAAATCGGGACTGCAGCCTCGCACTCTCCATGTACACGTGGTAGGTACATGGTCTCTTCTGATCCGCATAAGCAACGATGTGCAAGCTTATGAACTAATTGCAGGGCACAGCACAGCAGATCCAACCCAGGTCCAAGTAAATTCCTGCACATTACTGTTGTTTAAATTTTGCAGTTATTCCTGCCAACAAATTCTGTAGTTAATAATAAATTGTCACAATGGGGTGCTGGGAATGGACACAAGTGCAAGACACAGACACTGAAGTACAAGGAACAGGACTTGACTAGAGTAGGGACGTGACAGGATTCAGACCAGGAGCAGGGACAAGAACGTAGACTACTGTTACGGAATGTGGGACCAGGACTAGAAACCATGGACAAGGAGGCAAGGCTACGACTCCCAGCCCGAGACTGGACAAGGACCCAGAACCTGGGTCTTGCCTCGGGCTCGGACCCCAGAACCAGGCAAGGACATGACAGGGTTTCAGTCTGTGGTCTTGCGTGTTGAGCTTGGCTGCAGGCTGGCGACTTGGGTGTTGAGCTTGGCTCGGGATATTTGAGGCTTGGGTTCTTGGAGCTTGGCTGCGGGATCCTCGAGGTTTGGGCTCTTGGAACTTGGCTGCCGGACGATGCTGAGGATGTTCTACGAGTCTGTGGTGGCCAGTGCGATCATGGTTGCTGTTGTGTGCTGAGGCAGCAGGCTGAGGGTAGCAGACACCAACAGGGTCAACAAACTCATTCGGAAGGCCAGTGATGTTGTGGGGATGGACTCTCTGACGGTGGTGTCTGAAAAGAGGATGCCGTCCAAGTTGCATGCCATCTTGGACAATGTCTCCCATCCACTACATAATGTACTGGTTGGGCACAGGAGTACATTCAGCCAGAGACTCATTCCACCGAGATGCAACACAGAACGTCATAGAAAGTCATTCCTACCTGTGGCCATCAAACTTTACAACTCCTCCAATAGGCTGGTCCTGGACTTATTTCCTGGCATAATTTACATATTACTATTTAATTTTTTATCATTTTGTTACTATTTATTTATTTCTGGTGCAACTGTAACAAAAACCAATTTCCCCCGGGATCAATAAAGTATGACTATGACTATGACAGTTTGAGGATAAAGGGGAAGCCTTTTAGGACTGAGATTAGGAAAAACTTCTTCACACAGAGAGTGGTGAATCTGTGGAATTCTCTGCCACAGGAAACAGTGGAGGTCAGTTCATTGGCTGTATTTAAGAGGGAGTTAGATGTGGCCCTTGTGGCTAAAGGGATCAGGAGGTATTGGAGGAAGGCTGGTACAGGGTTCTGAGTTGGATGATCAGCCATGATTATACTGAATGGCAGTGCAGGCTCGAAGGGCCGAATGGCCTACTCCTGCACCTATTTTCTATGTTTCTAAGACTATGACTATGACTGTGCAGCGGTGGTCCTCCAACCAGGCCTAGAGATCACAAATGGTTTCACTAGCCTTCCATCAGCAGGTTGCTCCAAGGGGAACTGACAAGACAAACCAGCAGCCCACACTCAACCCCAAGGCTACTTATATTCCAAGCACAAAGATGGGAATCAGGTGCCTATGATCAACTCAACCAAATGAGGGACAGCTGCAGCCAAGCTCAAGACCCAAGTCACCAGCCTGCAGCCAAGTCGGTATCCCATGTGCTTTCTTTACTCTCCTGTATTAGCCAGTTCTCAGGCTATAAACTGAATTTACATAAGAGTGAACTTTTTCCTTTGAATACTGTAATTGGGATCAACTAATTCTAACCTTCCTTTTAAAATAGTAAGAAACCAATTTACTTACTTAGGTATAACAATTACTAAAAATTATAAGTGCATATTCAATGAAAAATGTCTTACCCTATTGAATTATGTAAAATGGACGCTATAAAATTGGTCACCTCTTTCGTTATCATTGCTTGGTCAAATTAATTCTATAAAAATGAATATTGTATCTAAATTTATATATCATTTTCAGGCATGACTTGTTTTTATCCCAAAATGATTTTTTTTGATTCTCGTGATTCTATTATATCATCCTATATATGGAAAAATAAGCATTCTTGACTAAACAAAATTCATCTTCTGAAAGCTAAAATGAATGGAGGGCTAGCTTTACCAAACTTTAGGTTTCATAATTGGGCAGTTAATATACGTAATCTTACATTTTGGTTATATTACATGAATCTTGAGTATTGTCCTATGTGGGTTTCTTTAGAAGCTAACTCTGTTAATAAATGTTCTATTATTTCTCTTCTTGGATCCTCACTTCCTTTATCCCTGAGTAAGTTAAGTGTCAATCTCATAGTTAAACGTACCATGAGAACTTGGGTACAATTCCGAAAATACTGTGGCTGATTGAGATTTTCTCTTTCAAGTTCCATTTTCTCTATTTATTTTTTCAAATCTTCTATGACAGATGTGGCTTTTAAGGAATTGGATAGATTAAGTATTAAATGCTTCCAGGACTTGTTTGTGGAGGGAAGTCTCCCTTCTTTTGAACAACTGTCAGCTAAATACAGTTTACCCAAAACTCACATTTTCCGATACCTACAAATAAGACACTTTTTAACGGTCTCAAGTATGTACATTTCCTAAAAGTCCTGATAAGAATATACTTGATGTAATTTTTAATTTGAAACCTTTTTATAATGCATCTATATCTAATATTTATAATACATTGCTGGGAATGAGAAGTGTTCCTTTAGATAAAATTAAAAATCTTTGGGAACAGGCCTTACAGACTTCAATTTCCGAGGAAACTTGGAATGTAATTTTTAAATTGTTTAGCACTTCATCGTTACATGCTCACCACTCTCTCCAACAGTTTAAAGTGGTCCACAGGGCCCACATGACCAAGGATAAATTGTCTCACTTTTATTTGGATATATCTCCTTATTGTGATAAATGTAATATTGGAGAAGCTTCACTCATTCATATGTTTTGGACATGTCCGAGTCTTGAAAAATATTGGAGAGAAGTATTTCAAAATTTCTAGGTACTTTTTAAAGTAAATTTTAAGCCTAATCTTTTGAACGCTTCATTTGGTATTGTTGGAGGAAAGAATATTATTTTGGAGAAATCTGAGTTGCACGTTTTGGATTTTATTTGCACTGAGGAAAGCTGTTTGTGATCATATCGAGACATCTAGTGGCGATGCTCAGTACTGCACTCCTGCACCTCTGAGTAGGTCAAAGCTCTCTGTGGCCTTTGACATTGTGCATTTCATTTACTCCCGTTAAAACCCCTTTCAAAACTCAACGAGTGGCTTCAAGGAAATGGAGGAGTCATCAATCCGATTTCAGAGATTTAGTTCAATTTTATTATCATACTTGGTATCAATCATCATCATCAGGTGTGATGCCCAGATTGAGCTTTGAATGCCATGGCCCACACACTCCTGTTTCGGGTCAAGTGGATCAATTCATTGGTATTCATTTCCAGTTCTCTGGCTGCTGTCTCCATCATCATTTCTCTTTGCCTTCCTTTTGCTTTCTTCCCTTCAATCTTTCCCATAATTACCGTGCATTCTAACTCCTCTTTCCTAATCACATGTCCAATGAAGTTACGTTGCCTTTTCATGATCTCATACATTATTTCTCTTTTTGTGCTTGCTCTGTTCATGACATCCTTGTTAGATATTCATTTCGTCCATGATATTCTTTGCATCCTCCTCAAAAACCACATCTCTGCTGCTTCAATTCGTTTCCTCATGTTACTAGGAACTGTCCAACATTCTGATCCATGTAACATAATTGGATAAACGTAACATTTCAGTTCTCTGAGGTGGGTTGTCATGCCTAGTTTAGTGTTGGTCAGTATACTCTTCATTCTCGTAAAGATGTCTCTTGCCATCCCTATTCTTCTTTTGATGTCCATGTCACACCTGCCGTCTGATGTCACCCAGCTTCCTAAGTAGCAGAAGTTCTGTACTTTATTTTTGCCTTCCCCATTTATTTTCAGCCTGCAGATAGGATTCTCGTTTTTGGATATCAGCATATATTCTGTCTTTTTGCAACAGATAGATAGACCCATTTTTGTACTTTCTTCAACAACTATATCAATTAAGTTCTGTAGTTCTTCTTTTGTTTAATGTGTACATCAAACAATGGTAGAAACACCATGAAAATGAGCTTTTTTGCAGCAGCAGCACAGTGCAAAGGTGAAAAACATCGATGGCATGCGCGTAAGTTAACATACATAACGTATAACTTGCAACTCACAAACATAACTGCAAAAGGAGGAGGGTTTGTAGGGGGCTGGTAACCCCATCACATTAAAAACCCAGTGCAACAGACTTGTCAATGGAAGCTCCAAAGAACTCATCGCTGGGAGAGGAAGGATACACCATGAAGACGGCTATTTCCGGGGACAACTTGAAGGGCTGGTCCATTACAGAGGAGCTTAGAAGTTTGAGAAGATTCAGTATGTCGTCAAAAGCTTTGACAAAGTTCTATAGTGGGCAGTGGAGAACATATTGACTGGTTGCATCATGGCCTATTATGGAAACACCTTGAATGGAAAATCCTACAAAAAGTAGCAGATGCAACCTAGTACGTCACACGTAAAGCCCTCCCCACCATTGAGAAATGTGTCACAGAAAAGCAGCATGCACGTTCCGGGTCCCCCACCATCCAGGCCATGCTCTCTTCTCACTGATGCCATTAGGAATAAAGTACAGGAGCCTCAAACCTACACCACCAGGTTCAGGAACAGTTATTACTGCTCACACATCAGACTCTTGAACCAGAGGGGATAACTTCGTTAACTTCACTTGCCTCATCATTGTCCTATTCCCACAATCTATGAACTCTCTTTCAAGGAGTCTTCATCCCATGTTCTTGATATTTAATGTTTCATAGAACATAGAATAGTACAACACAGTACAGGCCCTTCCGCCCACAATGTTGCACCGACACTCAAACCGTGCCTCCCATATAACACCCCACCTTAAATTCCTCCATATACCCATCTAGTAGTCTCTTAAATTTCACTAGTGTATCTGCCTCCACCACTGACTCAGGCAGTGCATTCCACGCACCAACCACTCTCTGAATAAAAAACCTGCCTCTAATGTCCCCCTTGAACCTCCCACCCCTTACCTTAAAGACATGTCCTCTTGTATTGAGCAGTGGTGCCCTGGGAAAGAGGCGCTGGCTGTCCAATCTGTCTATTCCTCTTAATATCTCGTATAATTCTATCATGTCTCCTATCATCCTCCTTCTCTCCAAAGAGTAAAGCCCGAGCTCCCTTAATCTGTCATCATAATCCATACTCTCTAAACCAGGCAGCATCCTGGTAAATCTCCTCTGCACCCTTTCCAATGCTTCCACGTCCTTCCTTTAGTGAGGTGACCAGAACTGGACACAGTACTCAAAGTGTGGCTTAACCAGACTTTTATAGAGCTCCATCATTACCTCGCGACTCTTAAACTCTATCCCTTGACTTATGAAGGCTAACACCCCATAGGCTTTCTTAGCTACTCTATCTACCTCTGAGGCAACTTTTTGGGATCTGTGGACATGTACCCCCAGATCCCTCTGCTCCTCCACAGTACCAAGTATCCTGCCATTTACTTTGTACTCTGCCTTGGAGTTTGTCCTTCCAAAGTGTACCACCTCACAATTCTCCGGGTTGAACTCCATCTGCCACTTCTCAGCCCAATTCTGCATCCTATCAATGTCCCTCTGCAATCTTTGACAATCCTCTACACTATCTACAACACCACCAACCTTTGTGTCGTCTGCAAACTTGCCAACCCACCCTTCTACCCCCACATCCAGGTCGTTAATAAAAATCACGAAAAGTAGAGGTCCCAGAACAGATCCTTGTGGGACACCACTAGTCACAACCCTCCAATCCGAATGCACTCCCTCCAGCACGACCCTCTGCTTCCTGCAGTCAAGCCAATTTGAATCCACCTGACCAAACTTCCCTGGATCCCATGCCTTCTGACTTTCTGAATAAGCCTACTGTGTGTAAACTTTTCAAGTGGCTTACTAAAATCCATGTAGATCACACCCACTGCACTACCCTCATCTATATGCTTGTCAGCTCCTCAAAGAACTCTATCAGGCTTGTTAGACATGATCTGCCTTTCACAAAGCCATGCCGACCGTCCCTGATCAGACCATGATTCTCTAAATGCCCAAAGATCCTATGTCTAAGAATCTTTTCCAACAGCTTTCCCACCACAGACATAAGACTCACTGGTCTGTAATTACCCGGACTATCCCTACTATCTTTTTTGAACAAGGGGACAACATTCGCCTCCCTCCAGTCCTCTGGTACCACTCCCGTGCACAACCAGGACATAAAGATCCTAGCCAGAGGCTCAGCAATCTCTTCCCTCGCCTCGTGGAGCAGCCCGGGGAATATTCCGTCAGGCCCTTGTGGCTTATTCGTCCTAATGCATTTTAACAACTCCAACACCTCCTCTCCCTTAATATCAACATGCTCCAGAACATCAACCTCACTCATATTGTCCTCACCATCATCAAGTTCCCTCTCACTGGTGAATACTGAAGATAAGTATTCATTGAGGACTTCGCTCACTTCCACAGCCCAAATGCACATCTTCCCACCTTTATCTCCAATTGGTTCTACCTTCACTCCTGTCATCCTTTTGTTCTTCACATAATTGAAGAATGCCTTGGCATTTTCCTTTACCCTACTTGCCAAGGCCTTCTCCTGCCCCTTCTTAAGCTCCTTTCTTGCTACCTTATATTCCTCAATAGACCCATCTGATCCTTGCTTCCTAAATCTAACATGTATGCTGCCTTCTTCCACCTGACTAGATTCTCCACCTCACTTGTCACCCATGTTTCCTTCACCCATCCATTCTTTATCTTCCTCAGCGGGACAAATTTATCCCTAACATCCTGCAAGGGATCCCTAAACATTGACCACATGTCCATAGTACATTTCCCTGCAAAAACATCATCCCAATTCATACCCGCAAGTTCTAGCCTTATAGCCTCATAATGTGCCCTTCCCCAATTAAAAATTTTCCTTCCTGTCTGATTCTATCCTTTTCCATGATAATTCTAAAGGCCAGGGAGCGGTGGTCACTGTCCCCCAGATGCTCACCCACTGAGAGATCTGTGACCTGACCTGCGTCATTACCTAATACTGGATCTAGTATGGCATTCCCCCTAGTCGGCCTGTCAACATACTGTGACAGGAATCCATCCTGGACACACTTAACAAACTCTGCCCTGTCTAAACCATTGGAATTAATCAGGTGCCAATCAATATTAGGGAAGTTAAAGTCACCCATGATAACAACCCTGTTATTTACGCACCTTTCCAAAATCTGCCTCCCAATCTGCTCCTACTGGTATCTCTGCTGCTACCAGGGGGCCTATAGAATACCCCCAATAGAGTAACTGCTCCCTTCCTGTTCCTGACTTCCACCCATACTGACTCAAAAGAGGATCCTGCTACATTACCCACCCTTTCTGTAGCTGTAATAGTATCCCTGACCAGTAATGCCACCCTTTCTCCCCTTTTCCCCCCTCTCTATCCCTTTTAAAGCACTGAAATCCAGGAATATTGAGAATCCATTCCTGCCCTGGTGCCAGCTAAGTCTCTGTAATGGCCACTACATCATAATTCCATGTATGTATCCAAGCTCTCAGTTCAATACCTTTGTTCCTGAGGCTTCTTGCATAAATACATGACGTTTAGCCCTTCTACCTTACGACCTTTACACCCTTCTTTCTGCTTCTCTTTCCTCAAAGCCTCTTTATATGTTAGATCTGGCTTTACTCCATGCACTATACTTTCAGTTCTCGCATGACCTTTATCCTCCTCCACCTCACTATCTGCTGTAACACTCTGGTTCCCCTGCCCCTGCAAATCTAGTTTAGACCCCCCCGGAGCAGCACTAGCAAACCTTCCCGCAAGGATGTTCGTCCCCCTCCAGTGCAGGTGCAGCCCGATTCGATGGAGCCAGGCGCCGAGATCGACTGAGGATCGGTGAATATGAATTTTGGGAAGAGTTGAGCTCCAACTTGTCCACATTTGACTGTTTAATTATAATGGGCCCTTTTTGTTTCTTATCTCTTTACTAATCCTTCTGTTAAGAATCATAAATATAACTCCTTTAACAGTACACAGTGTGCTGTCTGTTATTTCTAGGCACTGAGTTGTAACAAGGTAGGAAATTACACAGCATTCACACAAACCGGTATCTAGAGGGGGAGAGGTATCTCAATTTCACAAGTGAGGTGGGACCGGGGTGTGTATTCCCGAGACATGCGCAGCCAAGGAAACTGGAGGTGGGTTTCATCAGCTTGATGAGGCTACTGAGAAAAGTGTATGGGATGTTTTTATTTTGGTTGCTGTGAATACAAAATAAAGAAATCACATTTACAAGTGACTATTTGGCTGCTGTGCAGAGCCACTGCCTCTTGCCTCTCGCTCCAGGCTCAAAGCTGAGCTCAGCTGCTGATTGGAGTTTGACAATTTCCCCTATGACTGCAACGGCTTGTTGTGGATGCTCGATTTTCCACCCTGGTCCCAAAGTTTCATTGTTAGTAGGTTAATTGCACGGTAAATCCCCATCATGTGTAGGTGAATGGTATAGTATGTTGGAAATGGGGAGAATAAAAATGAAATTAGGACAGGATGATTGTGAATTGGAGCGGAACAGGGGCTTGATGGGGCAAAGAACTGTTCCAGTATTTCCTGAATTTGATTTATTAAAAAGATCTGAGTTTTAATAGGACTTCGGAAAGATTACGGAATAAATTTATCAGGGATGATGAACTTTACCTCAGAGCAGAGGTGGAAGAAATGGTGAGATTATTTTCGAAAAGGCTGGAAAGGTTAAGGAGAAAACAGCCACTCAGATTTGAGGATCGGTTTCTGGTTTTGCTCTTTCATCATTATTGGATATCTCTGCAACTTTAATCTTTCTGGTAAGGGTGGTGTAAGAGCGAAAGGGAAAATGAAGGAATTATCCATTTTGGCCCGCTGTCTCCTTCAGACAAGATGAGGCTAAACACAGTTTGGAGGAGCAAGACTTTATATTCCATTTGGGTAGTCTCCACCCTGATGGCATGAAATCAATTTCTCTCACTATTCCCCCTCCTCACCTCTCTCCATCATTATTTGTTGTCCCTAATGCTAGTTACCGCCTCGCCTCTTCCCATCCCTCATGCTTCATGGATTGCCCATTCCATTCCCATTGTTCCACACCTCTTTCACTCTATTCCATGGTGCACAGCCACTTCCTGTCAAATTTCTTCTTCAGACCTTTATTTTTTCCATCTATCACCTCAAAGATCATCGCATAATTTATTTTGTCCACACACCCACCTTCAAACTCACTTGTTCTCACCTATCACCAGCCAGCTGGTACTCCTCCCCATTTCACTGATTCTGGCTTCTACTGCCACCCCTCCCCACCCCACCTCCCCTTCTCATCCCGATGAAGGATCTCACTGCAAAACGTCCAGTATTTATTCACTTCCACAGATGTTGCCTGGCTTGTCGAGGTGCTCCATTCTAATATGTATGTTGCTCAGGATTTCCACCCGCAGAATCTCTTGTGTCTGTGTTACTGTAGGATTATCAGTTTGCCAGAAACTAGCAGTATTTTTCAACTATTTTGGTGTAATTGCATTTCTTCTGTTAGGTTACTTTACCAAATTTCTTCTGTTAGGTTACTTTGCCAAATTTTCTCTGACACATTTCAGGGGTTTGCTGTGTTGATGAATTTGATGAAATGGGAAACCAGTATCAGGCCTTACTGGAAGTCACAGAGCAACAAAGTATGAGTTCAAAATTCAAAGTAAATGAAATTATCAAAGTACGCATACATCACCACGTACAACCCTGAGATTCAATTTCTTGTGACCCTACTCAAGACCGCTTCACCGAGCACTTCTGTTCTGTCCATGAGAAAAAGTGGGGTCTCCCAGTGGCCACATTTTAATTCCACTTCCCATTCCAATTCTGATATGTCCATCCATGGCCTCCTCCACTGTCATGATGAGGCCACACTGAGGATAGAGGTACATGACCTTATATTTCGTTTCAGTTGCCTCCTACCTGATGGCATGAATGTCGATTTCTCAAAGTTTCAATAATGTACCCCAACCCACTCCTTCACCATTTCCCATCCCCTTTTCCCCTCTCACCTTATCTCCTTGCCTGCCCATTGCCACCCTCTGGTGCCCCTCCACCCTATTCTTTCTTCCATGGCCTTCTGTTTCTTTCACCAATCAACATCCCAGCTCCAGACTTCATCCCTTCACCTCCTGGCTTCACCTACCACCTTGTGTTTCTCTCTACCCTCCTCCCACCTTTTAAATCTACTCCTCAGCTTCTTTCTCCAGTCCTACTGAAAGGTTTCAGCCCGAAACGCCAACCGTACTCTTTTCCCAGACCCTGCCTGTCCTGCTGAGTTCCTCCAGCATTTTCTGTGTGTTGCTCGGTTTCCAGTATCTGCAGATTTTCTCTTTTTTATCATTTGTTCTGGGATTAATTCAATAATATTAGTTATCCCCTCATGTTCAAGAGCCTGATGGTTGAGGGGTACGGACTGTTCGTGAACCTGGTGAGGCTCTTGTACCTTCTCCCTGATGGTAGAGTTGAGAAGAGTGCCTGACCGGGGTGGTGGGGATCTCTGATGACAGAGATGAGCTTTCCGACAAAACCTCTGATCCTCCACTGAGGACCAATAGGTTGCTGCACTGCTCAGCCAGATTCTCAATCTCCCCACAAAATGCTCATTTGTCACCTTTTTGATTTGGTCCATGGCACTTCAATGTGGCATTTGAGCTGTGCTTAGCCGCACAGTCATGAGTGTAAAGTGCATAGAGCAAGGGGAGAAGCACGTGGCCCTTTGGTGCACATGTGCTGATGGATATTGTGTGGGAGATGTAATTGATAATCGAACTCACTGCAGTCTACAACTCCAGCCAAAGTTGGAATTGTGTGCAATTTGCCAGCCAGACCTTCAATTCTTGCAGCTGTGAGTTCAATTGGAGGTAACTACAGGAAAACTAAAACAGTCTCTGAGAATTCAAAGTAAATTCTGCTTGTGTTTAGGGGAACCTTTCTATCAATCCATATTATATATCTATCATATAGTAGTTGTATTTCCCCTTGCAATCTCTTTATAACTTCCCCTTAAGTCTTATTAATTAGCCAGAGGAAACTAAATTATTTTAGTGAAGCCCTTTGCCATCTAGCAATGTTAAAAATAATAGAAGTAGCTCTGTGGGTGTGAGAGCTCGGGAAGTCAGTAGGATTGTTTTCTTTTCATCTGTGATGGGAGGGAATGATTTGGTCTTCAGTGAGAAAGGGAGGAACTGGTTTTCCACTGGGTAGTCAAATATTGGTGTCCACATTTTGTTTCAGTGAACCTAGATGTAAGAATTTTTACAGCTTTGTCCTGAACGTCATTTTATTAAATTTGATCAAGTATAGAGAAGTTTTTCAGAATTAGTACATTTGTACCTTTCACCAGGTATGAGGATAAGATATCGGAGATTCACAATGGAGTTTCATAATGTGTTTTGGAGACCGGTGCTTAGGTTGACAAAGGAGGAATATGCTCTAAGCTATTTGCCATGAAGACAGTAATTTTCCATGAACCCTGGACGAATTTCACGTAGTTAGAAATGGGAGACAATGCAGATTTAGTAATTAGAGATAGAAGTAATTAAATACTGGCCCATAAACTATCATCGTATAAAAATTCAGTTTTTGTGGCTGTTATGATTGTCCATAGAAGTATTATTCTGTATTTGAAACAAGTATCAGAAGTTTTTTTGGAGAATTTAGTACACATGTCTATAAACGAATTAATTCCCTGTCAGCTGCAATAAATGTGCAATAGAGTACCATTAGTGCACTTTGCTGTGGCACCAGAACTGAATAATCCTCTGACCCCACTTGTGCATTTACAGTCAGTGGCCACTTTTATGTCCCCTATACACTTACTTTTAATGCAAATATCCAATCAGCCAATCACGCAGCAGCAGCTCAATACATAAAAGCATGCAAACATGTTGAAGAGGTTCAGTAGTTGTTCAGACCAAACATTAGAATGGGGACAAAATCTGATCAAAGTAACTTTTTCTGTGGAAGCATTGTTGGTGCCAGATGGGGTCAATTGAATATCTCAGAAACTGCTGATCTCCTGGGATATTCACACAAAACAGTCTCAAGAGTTCACAGAGAATGAGGCGTAAAACAAAGTAAAACTTCCAGTGAGTGGCAGTTCTGTGGGTGAAACACCTTGTTAATGAGAGAATTCAGAGGGGAACGGCCAGACTGGTTCAAGTTGACAGGAATGGTTACTTCAAAATGTTTCCAACGGTCGGGGAGGGAGGCAAAATAGGTGAGGGCATGGCACTGTTGATCAGGGATCGTGTCATAGATGCAGAAAACGAGCAAGTCATGGACAGATTGGCTACGGAGTCTCTGTGGGTGGAAATTAGGAACAGGAAGAGGTCAATAACTGTACTGGGTGTTTTTTATAGACCACCCAATAGGAACAGGGACATCGAGGAGCAGACAGGAAAACAGATTCTGCAAAGGTGTAATAATGACAGGGTTGTTGTGGTGGGAGATTTTAATTTTCAAAACATAGATTGGCTCATCCCTAGAGCAAGGGGATTAGATGGGGTGGAGTTTGGTAGATGTGTTCAGGAAGGTTTCTTGACGCAATATGTAGAGAGGCCTACAAGAGCAGAGTTGGTATTGGGAAATGAACCCGGTCAGGTGTCAGATCTCTCTGTGGGAGAGCATTTTGGAGATAGTAGTCACCATTATATCTGGTTTACCAGAGATTTGGAGAGGGATAGGAACACACAAGTTAGGAAAGCGTTTAATTGGAGTAAGGGGAAATATGAGGCTATCAGGCAGGAACTTGGAAGCATAAATTGGAAACAGATGTTCTCAGGGAAACATACAGAAGAAATGTGGCAAATGTTTAGGGGATATTTGCATGGAGTTCTGCATAGGTATATTCCATAGAGACAGGGAAAGAATGGTAGGGTACATGAACCATGGTGTACAAAGGCTGTTTTAAATCTAGTCCAGAAGAAAACAAGAGTTTACGAAAGGTTCAAGAAACTAGGTAACGATAGAGATCTGGAAGATGATAAGGCCAGCAGGAAGCAGTTTAGAAATGAAATTAGGAGAGCCAGAAGGGGCCATGAAAAGCCTTTGGTGGACAGGATTAAGGAAAACCCCAAGGTATTCCACAAGTCTTTGAAGAGCAAGAAGATAACACGTGAGAGAATATGACCAATCAAGTGTGAGAGTGGAAAAGTGTGGATACGATAGGGTCTTTACAGAGACTCCTGGATAGGTACATGGAACTTAGAAAAATAGAGGGCTATGGGGAATTTCTAAAGTAAGGACATGTTCAGCACAGCTTTGTGGGCCGAAAGGCCTGTAATGTGCTGTAGGTTTTCTATAAAATTTGTCACTATTTAAATTTCTCCACCCTCTGCAGCTCCAAGTTGTCAAAAGCTAGCCCTCCCAGAATTTCATTTGTGACATCTTGTCTCATACTATTCATTCACCTTGCTCAAGTTTCCGAACAACTGCTTACAGATTGAAATAAATGAAGTTTCTTGAGGACTATGGTGAAGGCAGAAGTTAATGCATTTTTCTCCTGGATATATGTGTGTTGTCAGGTTTATTGTCATATGCACAAGCATGGTAAAGTACAGATACAATGTCAAACTTGCAACAGAATTACAGGCAGAAATATACATTCAGAGAACACACAAAATATAAGTTGCATAGAAATTATACAGGTCAGTGAAGGAAAATACCGTACAAAGCACAATGACAAACAAGAGATGGTCCACTGTGTTCATTTGCAGGGGTAGAATGAGGGTTGTGTAGGTCGGTTGAAGAAAGAGGTGGTTGCAGGAAAGTCGGTGTTCCTGATCCTGAGGTGTAGTGGCAGCCCTGGCAGTCCAGAGTGCAGGTTCAGAGGGCAGATCTAATGGGAAAGGTCCCCTTGAGGCTCCCTCCAGTGCAGCATTAACCACAATGTCCTCAGCTGTATTGGTGCAGTTTTTGGCTTCTTTTGAAGTGCCTTGTGATGTTTCTATTAGATTATATCAGTGATACGGTTGTTGGTGGGGGCATTAATTGGTACTAAAATCTTGCGTGGGGAAGTGAAAAGAAACAGAAATCTACAAATAGTCTCCAGAATATCACAAGATGTTGTGGTCCATGTAGGCACCAATGACGTGGGTAGGAAGTGTGAGGAATTCCTGAAAGGTGAGTTTAGGGAGTTAGGTGCCAAGTTAAAGGACAGGACCTCCAGGATAGCAATCTCAGGATTGCTACCAGTGCCACGTGCAGGCAAGTTGAAAATAGTAAGATAGTGCAGATCAACACGTGGCTTATGACATGATGCAGGAAGGAGGTCTTCAGATTTATAGATAATTGGGCAGTTTTCCTGGGAATGTGGGACCTGTACTGGCAGGACAGTTTACATCTGAACAGGAGGGGGACAAATATTCTTGCAGGTAGGTTGGCTGGAGAGGCTCCAGTAGATTTAAACTAGATACAAGTGGGGAGGGGAACCAGAGTGTAGGAACAGATGTAGGGGAGAAGGAATAAAGTGAAAATAATGAAGTTGTTTCCACTGCTGGTGATAAACAGAGAGCAAGAGGTGGAAAATTTCTTAAATGCAATTATTTTAATGCTAGGAGCATTATAAGAAAGGTGGATGAGCTTAAAGCATGGATTGATACCTGGAAGTATGATGTGGTAGCTATCAGTGAAACATGGTTGCAGGAGGGGTGTGATTAGTAAAAAAATATTCTTGGATTTAATTGCTTCAGGTGTGATTGAATCGGAGGGGCAAGACGGGGAGGTGTTGCATTGCTTGTCCGAGAAAATATTACAGCCGTGCTCTGGCAGGATAGATTGGAGGGCTCGTCTAGGGAGGCTATTTGGGTGGAATTGAGGATTGGGAAAGGAGTAGTAACACTTATGGGGGTGTATTATAGACCACCAAATGGGGAGCAAGAATTGGAGGAGCAAATTTGTAAGGAGATAGCAAATATCTGTACTAAGCACAAGGTTGTGATTGTGGGCGATTTTAATTTTCCACACATAGACTGGAAAGCCCATACTGTAAAAGGGCTGGATGCTCTGGAATTTGTAAAATGTGTGCAGGATAGTCTTTTGCAGCAATACATGGAGGTACCAACTAGACCAGAGGCAGTGTTGGATCTCCTGTTAGGGGATGAGATAGGTCAGGTGACGGAGGTTTGTGTTGGGGAGCACTTCGGGTCCAGTGATCACAATGTTATTACAAACATAGTTTCAATATAATTATGGAGAAGGATAGGTCTGGAGCCAGGGTTGAGATTTTTGATAGGAGAAAGACTAGCTTTAAGGAGATGCGAAAGGATTTAGAAGGAGTGGATTGGAACAATTTGTTTGATCGGAAGAATGTAATAGAGAAATGGATGTCATTTAAAGGTGAAATTTTGAGGGTACAGAATCTTTATGTTCCTGTTAGCTTGAAAGGAAAGTTTAAAAGTTTGAGAGAGCCATGGTTTTCAAGGGATATTGGAAATTTGGATCGGAAAAAGAGAGATATCTACAATAAATATAGGCAGCATGGAGTAAATGAGGTGTTCGAGGAAGATAAAGAATGTAAAAAGAATCTGAAGAGAAAAATTAGAAAAGCTAAAAGAAGATATGAGGTTGCTTTGGCAAGTAAGGTGAAAATAAATCCCAAGGTTTCTGCAGTTATATTAATAGCAAAAGGATAGTGAGGGATAAAATTGGTCCCTTAGGGAATCAGAGTGGACAGCTATGAGTGGAGCCAAAAGAGATGGGGGATATTCTGAATAATGTCTTTTCTTTGGTACTCACGAAGGAGAAGGATATTGAATTGTATCAGATAAGGGAAACAAGTAGGGGAGTTATGGAAACTATGATGATTAATAAAGATGAATTTAAAAGTGGACAAGTCTCTGGGTCCTATCAGGATATTCCCTAGGATCTTGAGGGAAGTTAGTGTGGAAATAGCAGGGGCTCTGACAGAAATATCTCAAATTTCATTAGAAACGGAGATGGTGCCGGAGAATTGGCATATTGCTCATGTTGTTCCATTGTTTAAAAAGGGTCCTAAGAGTAAACCTAGCCTGTGAGTTTGACGTCAGTGGTGGGTAAATTGATGGGAAGTATTCTTAGAGATGATATATATAATTATCTGGTTAGACAGGGTCTGATAAGGAACAGTCAACATGGATTTGTGCATGGAAGGTCATGTTTGACAAATCTTATTGAATTTTTTGAAGATGTTACTGGGAAAGTTGACGAGGGTAAAGCGGTGGATGTTGTCTATATGGACTTGTGTAAGGCCTTTGACAAGCTTCCACACGGAAGGTTATTTAGGAAGGTTCAATTGTTAGGTATTAATATTGAAGTAGTAAAATGGATTCAGCAGTGGCTGGATGGGAGATGCTGGAGAGTAGTGGTGGTTAACTGTTTGTCAGATTGGTGGCTGGTGACTAGTGGTGTGCCTCAGGGATCTGTACTGGGTCCAATGTTTTTTGTCATATACAGTAATGATCTGGATGATGGGGTGGTGAATTGGATGAGTGAGTATGCAGATGACACTAAGATAGGTGGAGTTGTGGATAATGAAGTTGGTTTTCAAAGCTTGCAGAGAGATTTAGGCCAGTTAGAATAGTAGGCTGAAAGATGGCAGATGGAGTTTAATGCTGATAAATATGAGGTGCTACATTTCGGTTGGAGTAATCAAAATAGGAAATACATAATAAATGGTAGGGCATTGAAGAATACAGTAGAAGAGAGGGATCTAGGAATAATGGTGCATAGTTCCCTGAAGGTGGAATCTCATGTGGATTGGGTGGTGAAGAAAGCTTTTGGTATGCTGCCCTTTATAAATCAGAGCATTGAGTATAGGAGTTGGGATGTGATGTTGAAATTGTATAAGGCATTGGTGAAGCCAAATTTGGAGTATTGTGTACTGTTTTGGTCACCAAATTATAGGAAAGATGTCTACAAGATAGAGAGAGTGCAGAGAAAATTTACCAGAATGTCACCTCGGTTTCGTCACCTAAGTTACAGAGAAAGGTTGAACAAGTTGGGTCTTTATTCTTTGGAACGTAGAAGGTTGAGGGGGAACTTGATAGAGGTATTTAAAATTATGAGGGGGATAGATAGAGTTGACGTGGTTAGGGCTTTTCCATTGAGAGTGGGGGAGATTCAAACAAGAGGACATCAGTTGAGAGTCAAAGGGCAAAAATTTAGGGGTAACATGAGGGGGAACTTTTTACTCAGAGTGGTAGCTGTGTGGAACAAGCTTCCAGCAGAAGTGGTTGAGGCAGGTTCGATGTTGTCGTTTAAAGTTAAATTGGATAGATATATGGACAGGAAAGGAATGGAGGGTTATGGGCTGAGTGCACGTCGGTGGGACTAGGTGAGAGTAAGTGTTCGGCACGGAATAGAAGGGCTCAGATGGCCTGTTTCCGTGCTGTAATTGTTATATGGTTATATGGTTAAAGAGAAGTTTGAGTTTACAAACAGAGCCTTATGTGAAAGCAGAGACAGATAACAGGAGAAATTAAGCATTATGCAGACATTTACTTGCCATTTTTAAAGTGTATTGTTTAGTGTTTCTGTTTCCAATGATACAAACCCTTTCAAATCGATGATGCAAATTTCATATTTAAACATGTCAGAGTGGACTTGTATCCTGTCATTTGTGACACTTACCGATCAGAAATATAAACCAAAGAATTTCCACCAGAAACATCTTGATCAAATTATACAGAGTAAACTGAACTTCAAAATCAGTCGTGGAATGGAAAATAAGCAACTTTTGGGTGCTGAGTGTCTCAAAGTCAAGAAATAAACCTTGATGTCAGTTGACTTGTCTCTTCAGCTGAGTTTTATCTGTGCTCATCCGCAGGTAGCAGTGCACTGTAGAAGTCTGGGCTGTACATGGATTTGAGGCATTTAGAGAAGTCTTTACCCAGTTATTCTCAGCATATGTGAAAGGAGAAGGAACAGAAAAAAATCAGAAAGCATTTTTCCCATTTTTAAAAACATTTCAAATATTACATGGATTGTGACATTCAGTCACTCTGCATACTCATCATATGGAATTGTATGTCTAATTTTGGCAGAAATGTTACTTTAACTTTTAGTAAAATGAATTATCATTTACTCCAAAAGATTTTCATTGATTAAAAAATACTGTGATTGATTACCATTTTTACAAATCTACAAGACAAGGCTTCTGTTGGTCTTATAAAAATTTATCCTGAAATTGTAATCAATACAACAAATGCTTCAAATACAAAATAAATATAAATAATAATAATAACTAAGCAATAAATACTGAGAACACAGGCTGATGAGCCCTTGAAAGTGAGTCCATTTGTGTGGGAACAGTTCAGTGATGTGACGAGTAAAGTTATCTCCTCTACTTCAAGAGCCCGATCATTGAGGGGCAATAACTGCATCGGAACCTGGTAGCGTGAGTCCTGAGGCTCCTGTATCTGATGGCACCAGTGAGAAAGAGCATGTCCTGGGTGATGGCGATCTCTGATGATGGATGCCGCTTTTCTGCGACCATTCTCCTTGAAGATGTGCTCAAAGCGGCCCAGGTGAGTCCTGTAGCCGTTCCTCTGCCTCCTGCGACCACTCCTTAATTCAGCACTTCTTTTGGAATGAGCAGGTCTACAAATGTAACCACATGCACACATCAGTTCCACAGTTATAATTCACTTCTCAAAGCAACTTTCAATTTTGCTTCAGATCAGACTATAGCACAATAATGTTTAATACTAATTCAAATGTTTGAAGAGGGAAAAAGAGATTGGTGATCTTTCACTCTAATCTCTGCTCAGAAACAGTACTCAAAGCTATAATGCATTTTTTTTCAACTCTGCAGAGGATCACTCACCTGGAACGCAAAGGAGGGAAACTGTTTATCCAAGACACCTGCCTTAAACACATTGGGTTCCTATGGAGAGGATACTATTGGAAATGATTCCTAGAGACAGCATTTACCAGTGTTTGAATTAAAGAGACCTACGGCTTAGAAACCACCCCTTCGTCCCACCTAGTGTATGCCAAACTATTATTATGCTGAGTCCGATTGAGGTGTACCTGGACCATTACCCTCCATACCTCTCCCACTGTGTACTGATCCAAAATGTTATTATACGTTGTAATCAAAGCCACAATCACCCACTTCTGCCAGCAGCTCGTTGCACACTCTCACCATTCTGGGTGAAAAAATTCCCTCAGAGAGTGGAGAGAGTATTCGGTCATATTCCCCTTAAACATTTCACATTTCCCTTAACCCCTGACCCCTAGTGCTAGTCTCATACATTCTCAGGAAAAAACCCTGCTTGCATTTACCTTTGACTTTTCACAGCCAGCAGGTCACTCCAGAGAAGTGAAATCTTCTCCGTTGCAGACTGTCACTCTCAGAGGCCGGCTTGCAGTCTTCCCCTGCTGACTCAGCTGTGGTCGTTCCTTCTTCCCTGGAGGTGCCTGGTTCCACTTTTTCTGCACCTTCCCCCGCAGACATGTCCAGCTCTGGCCTGGAGCTCTCAGCTTGGGCATCAGGGATAGCCAGCATCTGGCAGGAGGAGGTGGCTGATTCCAACTCTATCATACAATGGGCAGCCTCTTTCAGTGCCTCTTGGATAATGCTGGTTGCCATGGCATCTGCCCATGGAACCAGTCTCTCTGCTGTTGTTTCCTGCACCTTGCCTCCTTCCTTGGACATCTTCCTGCCATATAACAATTTCCTCAGAGGCACACAAGTGGCTGCTGACCAGGTTTTTCTTTCCCCTTGCCCGGGGCTCCTGACTTTCTGCAATGATTTTTCAGTTTGCCCCAGATCAGGGTCTTGCGAGGTGCTGGCCTTTGCATCATCCCAATGCTCTTCAACGGGACAAGTTCGCTTCGAAATGCAGCATCTTTTCTTTGACTGTTGGTTGGAGTTGGACTTTTTTATCACCCTTTTTTTTGGGGACCGCAAACATATGAATGATAAACAGGCTGCTGAGCCCAGACGGTGATGGCCTTCTTGCTTTCTCCAGCACCATCCACCTTGCTGGAAGAAGAGAAGGACAAAGTTAACTAAGTTCTGCCTGTCAAATATAGACACCACTTAACGATTAACACCATTGAATAAGAACTCTGTCCATTTCTGGTGGAAGCTCTGATCATTTCAAACAAAAGTCAAGGTGCATCATAAAAACACCCAGGATTGAAGTGCCTCCAAACTACTAAAACACTACATGATGCACTGCAAACTGTCAATTTCCCCCTGAATTGGTCAAGGTTTTAATTCTCCTTTAGTTTATCGAGATCCCCACAGATGGGTATGACCAATATGACAGTGCATCTGGCTGTAACATCCATCAATGTTCAGAGATGGAAAAAGCTGGAGAGAGCAGTGGACTCAGCCCATACATCACTGGCACGTCCCTCTCCACCATCAGAGATTCCTACCAGGCTGAGCAGCACAAAGGACCAATCAGCCCACTCGTGCTTCGATTTATGTCCCTGTCCGATGTCAGCATTTGTCATCCACCCTGACTGGGTGTCAACTGATATCTGTTTGATTGTAGGAAATCTGTTATCCTTCGTACAGTCAGTGTCCAGTCCCACATTCAGTGCTGGGCTGGGACTGGTTAGACTGACTGTAGAAAGGATAACAGATCTCCTTAAATAAAACAGATATTAGTTGAAACCCTGATGGCTTACTACCATGAGGTGATTACATAGTTTTCTCACAATATCGATTATTTACAGAAACTTGCCCAGTACATCTCCTGTAAAATTAAACAATCTCACTTTATCAGCAAGCCTACCGACGTTGAGGCATTTCGAACGTGGGAGAAAGATTCCTTTCCTCTTCCATTCTACCTTTTCTGTTCTCTCTTTGCCTCTCAGAACCTAATAACTCAGCCCACTCCGCTCCACTGAAAGCGGCACACATTTGTCCAACCTCTCCCAACACCATATGCCCGCTAATCCAGGTACATACACACACACACACATCTCTTCTTACGGACTCCCTTCTCCTGGCGCTCACCTTGCCGTCTGCCCCTTCTTTTGCGAGATGGTCGGTGGTCTCGGGTTTCTCCTCCTCTCGTTCCCGATGGCTGTCCAACAGACTGGGAAGGGGGAGTTCCTGAAGAGATCCGCCCAGTTCCATTTTCTGAAAGTTACCACAACTCTCCAACAGACAATAATGATGAAAGGAACGGAACAGCCCACTCCTCGTCGATTGTCGATACGATGGTTTTCCCCGCTTGGGGTCGGGCTCAACAATCAATCTGGTTTCCCTCAGACAATACAGTAACTCTCCTCACACCTGTGGATCAGATGGACGGTGGACTTTTCACAACTCTGGCGACCTACTGGATTGTGATTCTTCTTCGTTCTCGGAATTCAGCCGGACAGTAACTTTCCTTTCAACTGCAGGGTCGGATAGTGCAATCGCTCTCTTTACCAGAGAGCAACTGTGTCTGGTTAGACACGACGTCGCTCCTCACGGACAACTGCCAACAACACTGACTCGCCTGAAACTAAACAATGCCTTATCTAACCCCCTCCCCCAACGTCAGGTCAGACGCAACAATAGACCCCTCCTCCAATTCAGGTCAGATGAGAAAAGGCCCCCTGGGTCATGTGGGACAGTGGCGAAATATCCACCACTGCCCCACCCCGTGGGACGGATTGGCCCTACCCTCTCTGTTCCTCTGAGAAACAAAATTACTGTTATTTACAAAACCATGTCTCTTGGAACTTCGACATCACTACAAAACTACAACATAAACACTAGGGACGATAACACTAAATGACACAGACTAAATTAAAATGTCCCATCCTGATCTGGGATGCTATTTATCCCCTGTCCCGGAACACTTGCGGGGTACCCGAGATCACGGCGTGCTTTTCCTCCAGGGTTACCCGGGCACCCACACACCCCGGATAATTCCCGGGCAGTCAGTCTCCGGGACCCGTCAGCTACGCTGGCCAGCCCCAAAGAGCAAGTTTACTGAGACATCCTCCTCCCTCCTTTCACCCCACCGAACTGCATTAGCAAATATGAAGAAGGTCAGGCTAAAATGCGAGCACACGACGAGGAGCAGCCCTTCAGAAATGCAAATTCAGACTGCAGCCTCGCACTCTCCATGTACACGTGGTAGGTACATGGTCTCTTCTGATCCGCATAAGCAACGATGTGCAAGCTTATGAACTAATTGCAGGGCACAGCACAGCACAGCACAGCAGATCCAACCCTAGCCCGTGAAATTCCCGCACATTACTGTAGTTTAAATTTTGCAGTTATTCCTCCCAACAAATTGCGTAGTTAATGATAAATTGTCACATTGGGGTGCTGGGAACGGACACAAATGCAAGACACAGACACTGAAGTACAAGGAAGAGGACTTGACTAGAGTAGGGACGTGACAGGATTCAGACCAGGAGCAGGGACAAGAACGCCGACTAGGGCTAGGGAAAGTGGGACCAGGACTAGAAGGTATGGACTAGGAGGCAAGGCTATGACTCCATGCCCAAGACTGGACAAGGACCCCAGTACCTGGGACTTCCCTCGGGCTCGGACCCCAGATCCAGGCAAGGACATGACAGGGTTTCAGGCTGTGGTCTTGCGCCGTGAGCCTGGCTGCGGGCTCCTGACTTGGGTGTTGAGCTTGGCTCGGGATATTTGAGGCTTGGGTTCTTGGAGCTTGGCTGCGGGATCCTCGAGGTTTGGGTTCTTGGAACACACATCAAAGTTGCTGGTGAACGCAGCAGGCCAGGCAGCATCTGTAGGAAGAGGTGCAGTCGACGTTTCAGGCCGAGACCCTTCGTCAGGACTAACTGAAGGAAGAGTGAGTAAGGGATTTGAAAGTGGGGGGGAGGGGGAGATGCAAAATGATAGGAGAAGACAGGAGGGGGAGGGATAGAGCCATGAGCTGGACAGGTGATAGGCAAAAGGGGATACGAGAGGATCATGGGACAGGAGGTCCGGGAAGAAAGACAAGGGGGGGGGACCCAGAGGATGGGCAAGAGGTATATTCAGAGGGACAGAGGGAGAAAAAGGAGAGTGAGAGAAAGAATGTGTGCATAAAAATAAGTAACAGATGGGGTACGAGGTGGAGATGGGGCCTAGCGGAAGTTAGAGAAGTCAATGTTCATGCCATCAGGTTGGAGGCTACCCAGACGGAATATAAGGTGTTGTTCCTCCAACCTGAGTGTGGCTTCATCTTTACAGTAGAGGAGGCCGTGGATAGACATGTCAGAATGGGAATGGGATGTGGAATTAAAATGTGTGGCCACTGGGAGATCCTGCTTTCTCTGGCGGACAGAGCGTAGATGTTCAGCAAAGCGGTCTCCCAGTCTGCGTCGGGTTTCGCCAATATATAAAAGGCCACATCGGGAGCACCGGACGCAGTATATCACCCCAGTCGACTCACAGGTGAAGTGTTGCCTCACCTGGAAGGACTGTTTGGGGCCCTGAATGGTGGTAAGGGAGGAAGTGTAAGGGCATGTGTAGCACTTGTTCCGCTTACACGGATAAGTGCCAGGAGGGAGATCAGTGGGGAGGGATGGGGGGGACGAATGGACAAGGGAGTTGTGTAGGGAGCGATCCCTGCGGAATGCAGCGGGGGGGGAGGGAAAGATGTGCTTAGTGGTGGGATCCCGTTGGAGGTGGCGGAAGTTACGGAGAATAATATGTTGGACCCGGAGGCTGGTGGGGTGGTAGGTGAGGACCAGGGGAACCCTATTCCTAGTGGGGTGGCGGGAGGATGGAGTGAGAGCAGATGTACGTGAAATGGGGGAGATGCGTTTAAGAGCAGAGTTGATAGTGGAGGAAGGGAAGCCCCTTTCTTTAAAAAAGGAAGACATCTCCCTCGTCCTAGAATGAAAAGCCTCATCCTGAGAGCAGATGCGGCGGAGACGGAGGAATTGCGAGAAGGGGATGGCGTTTTTGCAAGAGACAGGGTGAGAAGAGGAATAGTCCAGATAGCTGTGAGAGTCAGTAGGCTTATAGTAGACATCAGTGGATAAGCTGTCTCCAGAGACAGAGACAGAAAGATCTAGAAAGGGGAGGGAGGTGTCGGAAATGGACCAGGTAAACTTGAGGGCAGGGTGAGAGTTGGAGGCAAAGTTAATAAAGTCAACGAGTTCTGCATGCGTGCAGGAAGCAGCGCCAATGCAGTCGTCGATGTAGCGAAGGAAAAGTGGGGGACAGATACCAGAATAGGCACGGAACATAGATTGTTCCACAAACCCAACAAAAAGGCAGGCATAGCTAGGACCCATACGGGTGCCCATAGCTACACCTTTAGTTTGGAGGAAATGGGAGGAGCAAAAGGAGAAATTATTAAGAGTAAGGACTAATTCCGCTAGACGGAGCAGAGTGGTGGTAGAGGAGAACTGATTAGGTCTGGAATCCAAAAAGAAGCGTAGAGCTTTGAGACCTTCCTGATGAGGGATGGAAGTATGTAAGGACTGGACATCCATGGTGAAAATAAAGCGGTGGGGGCCAGGGAACTTAAAATCATCGAAAAGTTTAAGAGCGTGAGAAGTGTCACGAACATAGGTCGGAAGGGATTGAACAAGGGGGAGATTTTGGATCTCCCTCTCCCCCTCCAACTTTCAAATCCCTTACTCACTCTTCCTTCAGTTAGTCCTGACGAAGGGTCTCGGCCTGAAACGTCGACTGTACCTCTTCCTACAGATGCTGCCTGGCCGGCTGCGTTCACCAACAACTTTGATGTGTGTTGCTTGAATTTCCAGCATCTGCAGAATTCCTGTTGTTTGGGTTCTTGGAGCTTGGCTGCCGAACGATGCTGAGGATGTTCTACGAGTCTGTGATGGCCAGTGCGATCATGTTTGCTGTTGTGTGCTGGGGCAGCAGGCTGAGGGTAGCAGACACCAACAGGATCAACAAACTCATTCGGAAGGCCAGTGATGTTGTAGGGATGGAACTTGACTCTCTGACGGTGGTGTCTGAAAAGAGGATGCTGTTCAAGTTGCATGCCATCTTGGACAATGTCTCCCATCCACTACATAATGTACTGGTTGGGCACAGGAATACATTCAGCCAGAGACTCATTCCACCGAGATGCAACACAGAACGTCATAGAAAGTCATTCCTGCCTGTGGCCATCAAACTTTACAACTCCTCCAATAGGCTGGTCCTGGACTTATTTCCTGGCATAATTTACATATTACTATTTAATTATTTATCATTTTATTACTATTTATTTATTTCTGGTGCAACTGTAACAAAAACCAATTTCCCCCGGGATCAATAAAGTATGACTATGACTATGACAGTTCGATGATGAAGGGGAAGCCTTTTAGGACTGAGATTAGGAAAAACTTCTTCAGACAGAGTGGTGAATCTGTGGAATTCCCTGCCACAGGAAACAGTTGAGGCCAGTTCATTGGCTATATTTAAGAGGGAGTTAGATGTGGCCCTTGTGGCTAAAGGGATCAGGGGGTATGGGGGGAAGGCTGGTACAGGGTTCTGAGTTGGATGATCAGCGATGATCATACTGAATGGCAGGGCATGCTCGAAGGCCCAAATGCCCTACTCCTGCACCTATTTTCTCTGTTTCTAAGACTATGACTATGACTATGCAGCGGTGGTCCTCCAACCAGGCCTAGAGATCACAAATGGTTTCACTAGCCTTCCATCAGCAGGTTGCTCCAAGAGGAACTGACAAGACAAACCAGCAGCCCACACTCAACCCCAAGGCTACTTATATTCCAAGCCCAAAGATGGGAATCAGGTGCTTATGATTAACTGAACCAAACGAGGGACAGTTGCAGCCAAGCTCAAGACCCAAGTCACCAGCCTGCAGCCAAGTCGGTATCCCATGTGCTTTCTTTACTCTCCTGTTTTAGCCAGTTCTCAGGCTATAAACTGAATTTACATAAGAGTGAACTTTTTCCCTTGAATACTGTAATTGGGATCAAGTAATTCTAACCTTCCTTTTAAAATTGTAAGAAACCAATTTACTTACTTAGGTATAAAAATTACTAAAAATTGTAACTGCTTATTTAATGAAAAATTTCTTACCCTATTGAATTATGTAAAATGGACGCTATAAAATTGGTCACCTCTTTCGTTATCATTGCTTGGTCGAATTAATTCTATAAAAATGAATATTTTGCCTAAATTTATATATCATTTTCAGGCATGACTTGTTTTTATCCCAAAATGATTTTTTTTGATTCTCGTGATTCTATTATATCATCCTATATATGGAAAAATAAGCATTCTAGACTAAACAAAATTCATCTTCTAAAAGTTAAAATGAATGGAGGGCTAGCTTTACCAAACTTTAGGTTTCATAATTGGGCAGTTAATATACGTAATCTTACATTTTGGTTATATTACATGAATCTTGAGTATTGTCCTATGTGGGTTTCTTTAGAAGCTAACTCTGTTAATAAATGTTCTATTATTTCTCTTCTTGGATCCTCACTTCCTTTATCCCTGAGTAAGTTAAGTGTCAATCTCATAGTTAAACGTACCATGAGAATTTGGGTACAATTCCGAAAATACTGTGGCTGATTGAGATTTTCTCTTTCAAGTTCCATTTTCTCTATTTATTTTTTCAAATCTTCTATGACAGATGTGGCTTTTAAGGAATTGGATAGATTAAGTATTAAATGCTTCCAGGACTTGTTTGTGGAGGGAAGTCTCCCTTCTTTTGAACAACTGTCAGCTAAATACAGTTTACCCAAAACTCACATTTTCCGATACCTACAAATAAGACACTTTTTAATGGTCTCAAGTATGTACATTTCCTAAAAGTCCTGATAAGAATCTACTAGATGTAATTTTTAATTTGAAACCTTTTTATAATGCATCGATATCTAATATTTATAATACATTGCTGGGAATGAGAAGTGTTCCTTTAGATAAAATTAAAAATCTTTGGGAACAGGCCTTACAGACTTCAATTTCCGAGGAAACTTGGAATATAATTTTTAAATTATTTAGCACTTCATCGTTACATGCTCACCACTCTCTCCAACAGTTTAAAGTGGTCCACAGGGCCCACATGACCAAGGGTAAATTGTCTCACTTTTATTTGGATATATCTCCTTATTGTGATAAATGTAATATTGGAGAAGCTTCACTCATTCATATGTTTTGGACATGTCCGAGTCTTGAAAAATATTGGAGAGAAGTATTTCAAAATTTCTAGGTACTTTTTAAAGTAAATTTTAAGCCTAATCTTTTGAACGCTTCATTTGGTATTGTTGGAGGAAAGAATATTATTTTGGAGAAATCTGAGTTGCACGTTTTGGGTTTTATTTGGACTCTGAGGAAAGCTGTTCGTGATCATATCGAGACATCTAGTGGCGATGCTCAGTACTGCATCCCTGCACCTCTCAGTAGGTCAAAGCTCTCTGTTGCCTTTGACATTGTGCATTTCATTTACTCCCGTTAAAACCCCTTTCAAAACTCAACAAGTGGCTTCAAGGAAATGGAGGAGTCATCAATCAGATTTCAGAGATTTAGTTCAATTTTATTATCATACTTGGTATCAATCATCATCATCAGGTGCCACGCCCAGATTGAGCTTTGACTGCCATGGCCCACACACTCCTGTTCCGGGTCAAGTGGATCAATTCATTGGTATTCATTTCCAGTTCTCTGGCTGCTGTCTCCATCGTCATTTGTCTTTGCCTTCCTTTTGCTTTCTTCCCTTCAATCTTTCCCATAATTACCGTGCATTCTAACTCCTCTTTCCTAATCACATGTCCAATGACGTTATGTTGGCTTTTCATAATCTCATACATTATGTCTCTTTTTGTGCTTGCTCTGTTCATGACATCCTTGTTAGATATTTGTTTTGTCCATGATATTCTTTGCATCCTCCTCAAAAACCACATCTCTGCTGCTTCAATTCGTTTCCTCATGTTACTAGGTACTGTCCAACATTCTGATCCATATAACATAACTGGATAAACGTAACGTTTCAGTTCTCTGAGGTGGGTTGTCATGCCTAGTTTAGTGTTGGTCAGTATACTCTTCATTCTCGTAAAGATGTCTCTTGCCATCCCTATTCTTCTTTTGATGTCCATGTCACACCTGCCGTCTGATGTCACCCAGCTTCCTAAGTAGCAAAAGTTCTGTACTTTACTTTTGCCTTCCCCATTTATTTTCAGCCTGCAGATAGGATTCTGGTTTTTGGATATCACCATATATTCTGTCTTTTTGCAACAGATAGATAGACCCATTTTTGTACTTTCTTCAACAACTATATCAATTAAGTTCTGTAGTTCTTCTTTTGTTTAATGTGTACAGTCAAACAATGGTAGAAACACCGTGAAAATTAGCTTTTTTGCAGCAGCAGCACAGTGCAAAGGTGAAAAACATCGATGGCATGCGCGTAAGTTAACATACATAACATATAACTTGCAAGACACAAATATAACTGCGAAAGGAGGAGGGTTTGCAGGGGGCTGGCAACCCCATCACATTAAAAACCCAGTGCAACAGACTTATCAAAGGAAGCTCCAAAGAACTCATCCCTGGGAGAGGAAGGATACACCATGAAGACGGATATTTCTGGGGACAACTTGAAGGGCTGGTCCATTACAGAGGAGCTTAGAAGTTTGAGAAGATTCAGTATGTCCTCAAAAGCTTTGACAAAGTTCTATAGTGGGCAGTGGAGAACATATTGACTGGTTGAATCATGGCCTATTATGGAAACACCTTGAATGGAAAATCCTACAAAAAGTAACAGATGCCACCTAGTACACCACATGTAAAGCCCTCCCCACCATTGAGAAATGTGTCAAAGAAAAGCAGCATGCACGTTCCGGGTCCCCCACCATCCAGGCCATGCTCTCTGCTCGCTGGTGCCATTAGGAATAAAGTACAGGAGCCTCAAACCTACACCACCAGGTTCAGGAACAGCTATTACTGCTCACACATCAGACTCTTGAACCAGAGGGGATAACTTCATTAACTTCACTTGCCTCATCATTGTCCTATTCCCACAATCTATGAACCCTCTTTCAAGGACTCTTCATCCCATGTTCTTGGTATTTAATGTTTCATAGAACATAGAATAATACAGCACAGTACAGGCCCTTCCGCCCACAATGTTGTGCCGACCCTCAAACCGTGCCTCCCATATAACCCCCCAACTTAAATTCCTTCATATACCCATCTAGTAGTCTCTTAAATTTCACTGGTGTATCTGCCTCCACCACTGACTCAAGCAGTGCCTTCCACGCACCAACCAGTCTCTGAGTAAAAAACCTTCCTCTAATGTCCCCCTTGAACTTCCCACCCCTTACCTTAAAGACATGTCCTGTTGTATTGAGCAGTGGTGCCCTGGGAAAGAGGCGCTGGCTGTCCAATCTGTCTATTCCTCTTAATATCTTGTATAACTCTATCATGTCTCCTCTCATCCTCCTTCTCTCCAAAGAGTAAAGCCCGAGCTCCCTTAATCTGTGATCATAATCCATACTCTCTAAACCAGGCAGCATCCTGGTAAATCTCCTCTGTACCCTTTCCAATGCTTCCACATACTTCCTATAGTGAGGTGACCAGAACTGGACACAGTACTCAAAGTGTGGCTTAACCAGAGTTTTATAGAGCTCCATCATTACCTTCGACTCTTAAACTCTATCCCTTGACTTCTGAAGGCTAACACCCCATAAGCTTTCTTAGCTACTCTATCTACCTCTGAGGCAACTTTTTGGGATCTGTGGACATGTACCCCCAGATCCCTCTGCTCCTCCACAGTACCAAGTATCCTGCCATTTACTTTGTACTCTGCCTTGGAGTTTGTCCTTCCAAAGTGTACCACCTCACACTTCTCCGGGTTGAACTCCATCTGCCACTTCTCAGCCCAATTCTGCATCCTATCAATGTCTCTCTGCAATCTTCAGAAATCCTCTGCTCTATCCACAACACCACCAACCTTTGTGTCGTCTGCAAACTTGCCAACCCACCCTTCTACCCCCACATCCAGGTTGTTAATAAAAATCACAAAAAGTGGAGGTCCCAGAACTGATCCTTGTGGGGCACCACTCGTCACAACCCTCGAATCCGAATGTACTTCCTCTAGCACGACCCTCTGCTTCCTGCAGTCAAGCCAATTCTGAATCCACCTGGCCAAACTTCCCTGGATCCCATGCCTTCTGACTTTCTGAATAAGCCTACTGTGTGGAAACTTTTCAAGTGGCTTACTAAAATCCATGTAGATCACACCCACTGCACTACCCTCATCTATATGCTTGTCAGCTCCTCAAAGAACTCTATCAGGCTTGTTAGACATGATCTGCCTTTCACAAAGCCATGCCGACCGTCCCTGATCAGACCATGATTCTCTAAATGCCCAAAGATCCTATGTCTAAGAATCTTTTCCAACAGCTTCCCCACCACAGACGTAAGGCTCACTGGTCTGTAATTACCTGGACTATCCCTACTACCTTTTTTGAACAAGGGGACAACATTCGCCTCCCTCCAGTCCTCCGGTACCACTCCCGTGCACAACCAGGACATAAAGATCCTAGCCAGAGGCTCAGCAATCTCTTCCCTCGCCTCGTGGAGCAGCCCGGGGAATGTTCCGTCAGGCCCTTGTGGCTTATTCGTCCTAATGCATTTTAACAACTCCAACACCTCCTCTCCCTTAATATCAACATGCTCCAGAACATCAACCTCACTCATATTGTCCTCACCGTCATCAAATTCCCTCTCACTGGTGAATACTGAAGAGAAGTATGCATTGAGGACCTCGCTCACTTCCACAGCCCACAGGCACATCTTCCCACCTTTATCTCCAATTGGTTCTACCTTCACTCATGTCATCCTTTTGTTCTTCACATAATTGAAGAATGCCTTGGCATTTTCCTTTACCCTACTTGCCAAGGCCTTCTCCTGCCCCTTCTTAAGCTCCTTTCTTGCTACCCTATATTCCTCAATAGACCCATCTGATCCTTGCTTCCTAAATCTAACATGTATGCTGCCTTCTTCCACCTGACTAGATTCTTCACCTCACTTGTCACCCATGTTTCCTTCACCCATCCATTCTTTATCTTCTTCACCGGGACAAATTTATCCCTAACATCCTGCAAGAGATCCCTAAACATCGACCACATGTCCATAGTACAATTCCCTGCAAAAACATCATCCCAATTCATACCCGCAAGTTCTAGCCTGATAGCCTCATAATGTGCCCTTCCCCAATTAAAAATTTTCCTTCCTGTCCGATTGTATCCTTTTCCATGATAATTCTAAAGGCCAGGGAGTGGTGGTCACTATCCCCCAGATGCTCACCCACTGAGAGATCTGTGACCTGACCCGGGTCATTACCTAGTACTAGATCTAGTATGGCATTCCCCCTAGTCGGCCTGTCAACATACTGTGACAGGAATCCATCCTGGACACACTTACCAAACTCTGCCCTGTCTAAACCATTGGAACTAATCAGGTGCCAATCAATATTCGGGAAGTTAAAGTCCCCATGATAACAACCCTGTTATTTTTGCACCTTTCCAAAATCTGCCTCCCAATCTGCTCCTCGGTATCTCTGCTGCAACCAGGGGGCCTATAGAATACTCCCAATAGAGTAACTGCCCCCTTCCTGTTCCTGACTTCCACCCAGACTGACTCAAAAGAGGATCCTGCTACATTACCCACCCATTCTGTAGCTGTAATAGTATCCCTGACCAGTAATTCCACCCTTTCTCTCCTTTTCAGCCCTCTCTATCCCTTTTAAAGCACTGAAATCCAGGAATATTGAGAATCCATTCCTGCCCTGGTGCCAGCCAAGTCTCTGTAATGGCCACTAATCATAATTCCATGTATGTATCCAAGTTCTCAGTTCATCACCTTTGTTCTTGTGGCTTCTTGCATAAATACACAAAGTTTAGCCCTTCTACCTTACTACTTTTACACCTTAATTTCTGCTTCGTCCCCCTCCAGTGCAGGTGCAGTCCGATTCGATGGAGCCAGGCGCCGAGATCGGCTGAGGATCGGTGAATATGAATTTTGGGAAGAGGTGAGCTCCAACTTGTCCACATTTGACTGTTTAATTACAATGGGTCCTTTTTGTTTCTTATCTCTTTACTAATCCTTCTGTTAAGAATCATAAATATAACTCCTTTAACAGTACACAGTGTGCTGTCTGTTATTTCTTGGCACTGAGTTGTAACAAGGTAGCAAATTACACAGCATTCACACAAACTGGTATCTAGTGGGGGAGAGGTATCTCAATTTCACAAGTGAGGTGGGACCGGGGTGTGTATTCCCGAGACATGCACAGCCAAGGAAACTGGAGGTGGGTTTCATCAGCTTGATGAGGCTACTGAGAAAAGTGTATGGGATGCTTTTATTTTGGTGGCAGTGAATACAAAATAAAGAAATCACATTTACAAGTGACGATTTGCCTGCTGTGCAGAGCCATTGCCTCTTGCCTCTCGCTCTAGGCTCAAAGCTGAGCTCAGCTGCTGATTGGAGTTTGACAATTTCCCCTATGACTGCATGTGCTTGTTGTGGATGCTCGATTTTCCACCCTGGTCCCAAAGTTTCATTGTTAGTAGGTTAATTGCACGGTAAGTCCCCATCATGTATAGGTGAATGGTATAGTATATTGGAAATGGGGAGAATAAAAATGAAATTAGGACAGGATGATTGTGAATGGGAGCGGAGCAGGGGCTTGATGGGGCAAAGAACTGTTCCAGTGTTTCCTGTCTTTGATTTGTTAAAAAGATCTGAGTTTTAATAGGACTTTGGAAAGTTTATGGAATAAATTTATCAGGGATGATGAACTTTACCTCAGAGCAGAGGTGGAAGAAATGGTGAGATTATTTTCGAAAAGGCTGGAAAGGTTAAGGAGAAAACAGCCACTCAGATTTGAGGATCAGTTTCTGGTTTTGTTCTTTCATCATTATTGGATATCTCTGCCACTTTAATCTTTCTGGTACGGGTGGCGTAAGAACGAAAGGGAAAATGAAGGAACTATTCCATGAATGAAGAATTGTTCAGATCTGGAAAAGTAGAACTTGAATTATTCCATTTTGGCCCTCTGTCTCCTTCAGACAAGATGAGGCTAAACACAGTTTGGAGGAGCAAGACTTTATATTCCATTTGAGTAGTCTCCACCCTGACGGGATGAAATAAATTTCTCTCACTATTCCCCCCTCCTCGCCTCTCTCCATCACTATCTATTGTCGCTAATGCTAGTTACCGCCTCGCCTCTTCCCATCCCTCATGCTTCATGGATTACCCATTCCATTCCCATTGTTCCACACCTCTTTCACTCTATTCCATGGTGCACAGGCATCTCCTGTCAAATTTATTCTTCAGACCTTTATTTTTTTCCATCTATCACCTCTAAGATCCTCACATAATTTATTTCGTCCACACACCCACCTTCAAACTCACTTGGTCTCACCTATCACCAGCCAGCTGGTACTCCTCCCCCTTTTGCTGATTCTGGCTTCTACCCCCACCCCCACCCCCACCTCCCTTTCTCATCCCGATGAAGGATCTCACTGCAAAACGTCCAGTATTTATTCACTTCCACAGATGTTGCCTGGCTTGTCGAGGTGCTCCATTCTAATATGTATGTTCATCAAGATTTCCACCCGCAGAATCTCTTGTGTCTGTGTTTCTGTAGGATTATCAGTTTGCCAGAAACTACCAGTAATTTTCAACTATTTTGGTGTAATTGCATTTCTTCTGTTAGGTTACTTTACCAAATTTTCTCTGACACATTTCAGGGGTTTGCTGTGTTGATGAATTTGATGAAATGGGAAACCAGTATCAGGCCTTACTGGAAGTCACAGAGCAACAAAGTATGAGTTCAAAATTCAAAGTAAATGAAATTATCAAAGTACGCATACATCACCACGTACAACCCTGAGATTCAATTTCTTGTGACCCTACTCAAGACCGCTTCACCGAGCACTTCTGTTCTGTCCATGAGAAAAAGTGGGGTCTCCCAGTGGCCACATTTTAATTCCACTTCCCATTCCAATTCTGATATGTCCATCCATGGCCTCCTCCACTGTCATGATGAGGCCACACTGAGGATAGAGGTACATGACCTTATATTTCGTTTCAGTTGCCTCCTACCTGATGGCATGAATGTCGATTTCTCAAAGTTTCAATAATGAATCCGACCCCACTCCTTCACCATTTCCCATCCCCTTTTCCCCTCTCACTTTATCTCCTTGGCTGCCCATTGCCACCCTCTGGTGCCCCTCCACCCTATTCTTTCTTCCATGGCCTTCTGTTTCTTTCACCAATCAACTTCCCAGCTCCAGACTTCATCCCTTCACCTCCTGGTTTCACCTACCACCTTGTGTTTCTCTCTACCCACCTCCCACCTTTTAAATCTACTCCTCAGCTTCTTTCTCCAGTCCTACTGAAAGGTTTCAGCCCGAAATGCCGACTGTACTCTTTTCCCAGATCCTGCCTGTCCTGCTGAGTTCCTCCAGCATTTTCTGTGTGTTGCTCGGTTTCCAGTATCTGCAGATTTTCTCTTGTTTATCATTTGTTCTGGGATTAATTCAATGATATTAGTTATCCCCTCATGTTCAAGAGCCTGATGATTGAGGGGTTGAAGCACCTTCAATTACTCTAAAAGACTGAGGTTTGGTAAAATACTGAAAGGCTTTTATTCGCTGTAGAATACGACCTCCACAGTGAGTGTCTGCCCCCAGACTGAGGGGGAGGGGCAAGGTGAACACCTTTATACAGGATTTTGTGGGAGGAGCCACAGGGGCAGTCAGCAGGGGGGTGTGTCCAGACAGGTAACCGAGTTACAACATATATACATGGTTTACCACAGGGATACGAACTGTTCTTGAACCTGGTGAGGCTCTTGTACCTTCTCCCTGATGGTAGAGTTGAGAAGAGTGCCTGACCGGGTGGTGGGGATCTCTGAAGACAGATATGAGCTTTCCGGCAAAACCTCTAATCCTCCACTGAGGACCAATAGGTTGCTGCACTGCTCAGCCAGATTCTCAATCTCCCCACAAAATTCTGATTTGTCACCATTTTTGATCTGGTCCATGGCACTTCAATGTGGCATTTGAGCTGTGCTTAGCCACACAGTCATGAGCGTAAAGTGCGTAGAGCCAGGGGAGAAGCACGTGGCCCTTTGGTGCACATGTGCTGATGGATATTGTGGAGGAGATGTTATTGACAATCCGAACTCACTGCGGTCTACAACTCCAGCCAAAGTTGGAATTGTGTGCAATTTGCCAGCCAGACCTTGAATTCTTGAAGCTGTGAGTTCAATCGGAGGTAACTACAGGAAAACCACAACAGTGTCTGAGAATTCAAAGTAAATTCTGCTTGTGTTTCAGGGAGCCCTTCCATCAATCCATATTATATATCTATCATATAGTAGTTGTATTTCCCCTTGCAATCTCTTTATAACGTCCCCTTAAGTCTTATTAATTAGCTAGAGGAAACTAAATTATTTTTGTGAAGCACTTTACTGTCTAGCAGTGTTAAAAATAATAGAAATAGCTCTGTGGGTGTGAGAGCCTGGAAAGTCAGTAGGATTGTTTTCTTTTCGTCTGTGATGGGAGGGAATGATTTGGTCTCAGTGAGAAAGGGAGGAACTGGTTTTCCATCGGGTAGTCAAATATTGGTGTCTACATTTTGTTTCAGTGAACCCAGATGTAAGAATTTTTACAGCTTTGTCCTGAACGTCATTATTTCAAATTTGATCAAGTATAGAGAAGTTTTTCACAATTAGTACATTTGTACCTTTCATCAGGTATGAGGATAAGATATCAGAGATTCACAGTGTAGTTTCATGATGTGTTTTGGAGACCGGTGCTCAGGTTGACAAAGGAGGAATATGCTCTAAGCTATTTGCCGTGAAGACAGTAATTTTCCATGAGCTCTGGACGAATTTCACGCAGTTAGAAACTGGAGACAATGCAGATTTAGTAATTAGAGATAGAAGTAATTGAATACTGGCCCGTAAAACTAGCATTGTATACAAATTCAATTTTTGTGGCTGTTATGATTGTCCATAGAAGTATTACTCTGTATTTGAAACAAGTATCAGAAGTTTTTTTGGAGAATTTAGTACACATGTCTATAAACAAATTAATTCCCTGTCAGCTGCAATAAATGTGCAATAGAGTACCATTAGTGCACTTTGCTGTGGCACCAGAACTGAATAATCCTCTGACCCCACTTGTGCATTTACAGTCAGTGGCCACTTTTATGTCCCCTATACACTTACTTTTAATGCAAATATCCAATCAGCCAATCACGCAGCAGCAGCTCAATACATAAAAGCATGCAAACATGTTGAAGAGGTTCAGTAGTTGTTCAGACCAAACATTAGAATGGGGACAAAATCTGATCAAAGTAACTTTTTCTGTGGAAGCATTGTTGGTGCCAGATGGGGTCAATTGAATATCTCAGAAACTGCTGATCTCCTGGGATATTCACACAAAACAGTCTCAAGAGTTCACAGAGAATGAGGCGTAAAACAAAGTAAAACTTCCAGTGAGTGGCAGTTCTGTGGGTGAAACACCTTGTTAATGAGAGAATTCAGAGGGGAACGGCCAGACTGGTTCAAGTTGACAGGAATGGTTACTTCAAAATGTTTCCAACGGTCGGGGAGGGAGGCAAAATAGGTGAGGGCATGGCACTGTTGATCAGGGATCGTGTCATAGATGCAGAAAACGAGCAAGTCATGGACAGATTGGCTACGGAGTCTCTGTGGGTGGAAATTAGGAACAGGAAGAGGTCAATAACTCTACTGGGTGTTTTTTATAGACCACCCAATAGGAACAGGGACATCGAGTAGCAGACAGGAAGACAGATTGTGCAAAGGTGTAAGAATAACAAGGTTATTGTGGTGGGAGACTTCCATCTTCTAAATATCGATTGGCATGACCCTAGAGCGAGGGGATTAGATGGGATGGAGTTTGTTAGGTGTGTTCAGGAAGGTTTCTTGCCACAGTATATAGAGAAGCCTACAAGAGCGGAGGCTGTAGTTGATCTGGTCTTGGGAAATGAACCTGGTCAGGTATCAGATCTCTCAGTGGGAGAGCATTTTGGAGATAGTGGTTACAAGTATATCTGCTTTAGCATAGCTATGGAGAGGGATAGGAACAGACAAGTTAGGAAAGCGTTTAATCGGAGTAAGGGGAAATTTGAGGCAATCAGGCAGGAACTTGGAAGCATAAATCGGAGACAGATGTTCTCACGGAAGCATACAGAAGAAATGTGGCAAATGTTTAGGGGATATTTGCATGGAGTTCTGCATAGGTACATTCCAAAGAGACAGAGAAGGAATGGTAGGGTACACAAACCGTGATGTACAAAGGCTGTTGTAAATCTAGTCAAGAAGAAAACAAGAGTTTACAAAAGGTTCAAAAAACTAGGTAAGCAGGAAGGTGCTGAAAAATGAAATTAGGAGAGCCAGAAGGGGCCATGAAAAGGGCGTGGTGGACAGGATTAAGGAAAACCCCAATGCATTCCACAAGTATGTGAAGAGCAAGAAGATAACACGTGAGAGAATATGACCAATCGAGTGTGAGAGTGGAAAAGTGTGGATACGATAGGGTCTTTAAGGAGACTCCTGGATAGGTACATGGAATGTAGAAAAATAGAGGGCTCTGGGTAATTTCTAAAGTAAGGACATGTTCAGCACAGGTTTGTGGGCCGAAAGGCCTGTATTGTGCTGTAGGTTTTCTATAAAATCTGTCACTATTTAAAATTCTCCACCCTCCTGCAGCTGCAAGTTGTCAAAAGCTAGCCCTCCCAGAATTTCATTTGTGACATCTTGTCTCATACTATTCATTCACCTTGCTAAAGTTTCCGAACAACTGCTTACAGATTGAAAAAAATGAAGTTTCTTAAGGACTATGGTGAAGGCAGAAGTTACTGCATTTTTCTCCTGGATTTATGTGTGTTGTCAGGTTTATTGTCATATGCACAAGCATGCTAAAGTACAGATACAATGTCAAACTTGTAGCAGAATTACAGGCAGAAATATACATTCAGAGAACATACAGAATATAATTTGTTTTGGAATTATACAAGACAGTGAAGGAAAATACCGTACAAAGCACAATGACAAACAAGAGATGGTCCATTGTGTTCATTTGCTGGGGTAGAATGAGGGTTGTGTAGGTCGGTTCAAGAAAGAGGTGGTTGCAGGAAAGTCGGTGTTTCTGATCCTGAGGTGTAGTGGCAGCCCTGGCAGTCCAGAGTGCAGGTTCAGAGGGCAAATCTAATGGGCAAGGTCCCCTTGAGGCTCCCTCCAGTGCACCATTAACCACAATGTCCTCAACTGTATTGGTCTAGTTTCTGGCTCTTCTTTTGAAGTGCCTTGTGATATTTGTATTAGATTCCATCAGTGATACGGTTGTTGTTGGGGGCATTAATTGGCACTAAAATCTTGCATTGGGAAGTGAAAAGAAAGAAAAATCTACAAATAGTCTCCATAATATCACAAAGATGTCATGGTCCACGTAGGCACCAATGACGTGGGTAGGAAGTGCAAGGAGGTCCTGAAAGGCGAGTTTAGGGAGTTAGGCGCCAAGTTGAAGGACAGGACCTCCAGGATAGCAATCTCAGGATTGCTACCAGTGCCACGTGCAGGCGGGTTTAGAAATAGTAAGATAGTGCAGATCAACAGATGGCTGAAGACATGGTGCAGGAGGGAGGGCTTGAGATTTATAGATAATTGGGCAGTTTTCCAGGGAATGCCGTACCTGTACCAGCGGGACAGTTTACATCTGAACAGAAGGGGGACAAATATTCTTGCAGGTAGGTTAGCTGGAGAGGCTCCAGTGGATTTAAATTAGATACCATGGGGGATGGAAACCAGAGTGTAGGAACAGATGTAGGGGAGAAGGAAGAAAAAGAAAATGGTAAAGTTGTTTGCACTGTTGGTGATAAACAGAGAGTAAGAGGTGGAAAATTTCTTAAATGCATTTATTTTAATGCTAGGAGCATTATAAGAAAGGTGGATGAGCTTAAAGCATGGATTGATACCTAGAAGTATGATATGGTAGCTATTAGTGAAACATGGTTACAGGAGGGGTGTGATTGACAACTAAATATTCCTGGGTTTAGCTGCTTCAGGTGTGATAGAATCGGAGGGACAAGAGGGGGAGGTCTTGCATTGCTTGTCAGAAAATATTACAGCCATACTCTGGCAGGATAGATTAGAGGGCTCGTCTCAGGAGCCTATTTGGGTGGAATTGAGGAATGGGAAAGGTGTAGTAACACTTCTGGGAGTGTATTATAGACCACCAAATGGGGAGCGAGAATTGGAGGAGCAAATTTGTTAGCAGATAGCAGATATTTGTAGTAAGCACAAGACTGTGATTGTGGGAGATTTTAATTTTCCACACGTAGGCTGGGAAGCCAATACTGTAAAAGGGCTGGATGGTTTGGAGTTTGTAAAATGTGTGCAGGATAGTTTTTTGCAGCAATACATAATGGTACCAACTAGACCAGAGGCAGTGTTGGATCTCCTGTCAGGTAATGAGATAGGTCAGGTGACGTAGGTTTGTGTTGGGGAGCACTTTGGGCCCAGTGATCACAATGCTGTTTGTTTCAATATAATTATGGAGAAGGATAGGTCTGGAACCAGTGTTGAGATTTTTGATTGGAGAAAGGCTAACTTTAAGGAGACGTGAAAAGATTTAGAAGGAGTGGATTGGGACAATTTGTTTTATGGGAAGAATGTAATAGAGAAATGGAGGTCATTTAAAGGTGAAATTTTGAGGGTACAGAAACTTTGTGTTCCTGTTAGGTTCAAAGGAAAGGTTAAAAGTTTGAGAGAGCCATGGTTTTCAAGGGAGATTGGAAATTTGGTTCTGAAAAAAGAGAGATAACTACAATAAATATAGGCAGCATGGAGTAAATGAGGTGGTCGAGGAATATAAAGAATGTCAAAAGAATCTTAAGAGAGAAATGAGAGAAGATATGAATTTAAAAATGGAAACACGAGGAATTCTGCAGATGCTGGAAATTCAAGCGACACACATCAAAGTTGCTGGTGAACCCAGCAGCCAGGCAGCATCACTAGGAAGAGGTACAGTCGACGTTTCGGGCCGAGACCCTTCGTCCTTCAGTTAGTCCTGATGAAGTGTCTCGGCCTGAAACGTCGACTGTACCTCTTCCTAGAGACGCTGCCTGGCCTGCTGCGCTCACCAGTAACTTTAATGTGTGTTGCAAGAAGATATGAGGTTGCTTTGGCAAGTGAGGTGAAAATAAATCCCAAGGGTTTCTCCAGTTACATTAATAGCAAAAGGATAGTGAGGGATAAAATTGGTATCTTAGAGAATCAGAATGCACAGCTATGTGCGGAGCCAAAAGAGATGGGGGAAATTCTGAATAATGTCTTTTCTTTGGTATTCACGAAGGAGAAGGATATTGAATTGTGGAAGATCAGGGAAACAGGTAGGACAGTTATGGAAACTATGATGATTAATGAAGATGAATACAAAAGTGGATAAGTCTCTGGGTCCTGACAGGATATTCCCTCAGATCTTGAGGGAAGTTAGTGTGGAGATAGCAGGGGCTCTGACAGAAATATTTCAAGTGTCATTAGAAATGGGGATGGTGCTGGAGGATTGGCATATTGCTCATGCTGTTCCATTGTTTAAAAAGGGTTCGAAGAGTAAACCTAGCAATTATCGGCTTGTGAGTTTGACGTCAGTGGTGGGGAAATTGATGGAAAGTATTCTTAGAGATGGTATATATAAGTATCTGGATAGACAGGGTCTGATAAGGAACAGTCAACATTGATTTGTACGTGGAAGGTCATGTTTGACAAATCTTATTGAATTTTTTGAAGAGGTTACTAGGAAAGTTGCCGAGGGTAAAGCGATGGATGTTGACTATATGGACCAGTAAGGTCTTTGACAAGGTTCCACACGGAAGGTTAGTTCGGAAGGTTCAATCATTAGGTATTAATATTGAAGTAGTAAAATGGATTCACAGCAGTGGCTGGATGGGAGACGCCAGAGAGTAGTGGTGGATAACTGCTAGTCAGATTGGAGGCTGGTGACTAGTGGTGTGCCTCAGGAATCTGTACTGGGTCCAATGTTGTTTGTCGTATACATTAATGATCTGGATAATGGGGTGGTAAATTGGATGAGTAAGTATGCAGATGACACTGAGATAGGTGGAGTTGTGGATAATGAAGTAGGTTTTCAAAGCTTGCAGAGAGATGTAGGCCAGTTAGAAGAGTGGGCTGAAAGATGGCAGATGGAGTTTAATGCTGATAAATGTGAGGTGCTACATTTCGGTAGGACTAATCAAAATAGGACATACAAGGTAAATGGTAGGGCACTGAAGAATACAGTAGAACAGAGGGATCCAGGAATAATGGTGCATAGTTCCCTGAAGGTGGAATCTCATGTGGATAGGGTGGTGAAGAAAGCTTTTGGTATGCTGCGCTTTATAAATCAGAGCATTGAGTATAGGAGTTGGGATGTAATGTTGAAATTGTACAAGGCATTGGTGAGGCCAAATTTGGAGTATTGTGTACAGTTATGGTCACTTAATTATAGGAAAGATGTCAACAAAGTACAGGGAGTACAGAGAAAATTTACTAGAATGTTACCTGGGTTTCATCACCTAAGTTACAGAGAAAGGTTGAACAAGTTGGGTCTTTATTCTTTGGAATGTGGAAGGTTGAGGGGGGACTTGAGAGAGGTATTTAAAATTATAAGGAGGATAGATAGAGTTGACGTGGATAGGTTTCTTCCATTGAGAGTGGGGGAGAATCAAAGAAGAGGACATCAGTTGAGAGTTAAGGGGCAAAAGTTTAGGGGTAACATGACGGGGAACTTCTTTACTCAGAGAGTGGTAGCTCTGTGGAACGAGCTTCCAGCAGAAGTGGTTGAGGCAGGTTCGATGTTGTCATTTAGAGTTAAATTGTATAGATATATGGACAGGAAAGGAATGGAGGGTTATGGGCTGAGTGCGGGTCGGTGGGACTAGGTGAGAGTAAGAGTTCGGCATGGACTGGAAGGGCCAAGATGGCCTGTTTCTGTGCTGTAATTGTTACATGGTTAAAGAGAAATTTGAGTTTGCAAACAGGGATTTATGTGAAAGCAGAGACAGAGAACAGGAGAAATTAGGTATTATGCAGACATTTACTTGCATTTTTAAAGTGTATTGTTTAGTCTTTGTGTTTCCAATGATACAAACTCTTTCAAATCGATAATGGAAATTTCATATTTAAACATATCAGAGTGGACCTGTGTCCTGTCATTTCTGATACTTACCGATCCGAAATATCAACCAAAGAATTTCCACCAGGAACATCTTCATCAAAGTATACAGAGTAAACTCTGACTTTAAAATCAGTCGTGGAATGGAAAATAAGCAACTTTCAGGTGCTGAGTGTCTCAAAGTCAAGAAATAAACTTTGATGTCAGTTTACTTGTCTCTTCAACTGAGTTTTACAAATATTACATGGATTGTGACATTTAGTCACTTTGCATACTCATCATATGGAATTGTATGTCTAATTTTGGCAGAAATGTTACTTTAACTTTTAGTAAAATGAATTATCATTTATTACAAGAGATTTTAATTGAATAAAAAATACTGTGATTGATGACCATTTTTACAATTCTACAAGACAAGGCTTCTGTTGGTCCTATAAAAATTTATCCTGAAATTGCAATCAATACAACAAACTCTTCAAATACAAAAGAAATATAAATAATAATAATAACTAAGCAATAAATACTGAGAACACAGGCTGAAGAGCCCTTGAAAGTGAGTCCATTTGTGTCAGAACAGTTCAGTGATGTGATGAGTAAAGTTATCTCCTCTGCTTCAAGAGCCCGATCATTGAGGGGCAATAACTACATCGGAACCTGGTAGCCTGAGTCCTGAGGCTCCTGTATCTGTTGGCACCAGTGAGAAAGAGCATGTCCTGTGTGATGGCAATCTCTGACGTTGGATGCTGCTTTTCTGCGACCATTCTCCTTGAAGATGTGCTCAAAGCGGCCCAGGTGAGTTCTGTAGCCGTTCCTCTGCCTCCTGCGACCACTCCTTAATTCAGCACTTCTTTTGGAATGAGCAGGTCTACAAATGTAACCACATGCACACATCAGTTCCACAGTTATAATTCATTTCTCAAAGCAACTTTCAATGTTGTTTCAGATCAGACTATAGCACATTAATGTTTAACACTAATTCAAATGTTTGAAGAGGGAGAAAGAGATTGGTGAGATTTCACTCTAATCTCTGCTCGGAAACAGTACTCAAAGCTATGATGCATTTTCTCACCTCTGCACAGGATCACTCACCTGGAATGCAAGGGATCGGGGAAACTCTTTTTCCAAGATACTTGCCTTGAACTCATTCGGTTCCTATTGGAGAGGATAATATTGGAAATGATTCCTAGAGACAGTATTTACCAGTGTTTGAATTAAAGAGACCTACGGCTTAGAAACAAGCCCTTCGGGCCACCTAGTGTATGCCAAACTATTATTATGCCGAGTCCAATTGTAGTGTACCTGGACCATTAACCTCCATACCTCTCCCACTGTGTTCAGATCCAAAATGTTATTTTATGTTGTAATCAAACCCACAATCACCCACTTCTGCCAGCAGCTCGTTGCACACTCTCACCATTCTGGGTGAAAAAATTCCCTCAGAGAGTGGAGAGAGTGTTCGGTCATATTCCCCTTAAACATTTCACATTTCCCTTAACCCCTGATCTCTGGTGCTAGTCTCATACATTCTCAGTGGAAAAAACCCTGCTTGCATTTACCTTTGACTTTTCGCAGCCAGCAGGTCACTCCAGAGAAGTGAAATCTTCTCCGTTGCAGACTGTCACTCTCAGAGGCCGGCTTGCTGGACTTTTTTATCACCCTCTTTTTTGGGGACCGCAAACATATGAATGATAAACAGGCTGCTGAGCCCAGGCGGTGATGGCCTTCTTGCTTTCTCCAGCACCATCCATCTTGCTGGAAGAAGAGAAGGACAAAGTTAACTAAGTTCTGCCTGTCAAATATAGACACTACTTAACCGATTAACACCATTGAATAAGAACTCTGTCCATTTCTGGTGGAAGCTCTGATCATTTCAAACAAAAGGCAAGGTGTATCATCAAAACACACAGAATTAAAGTGCCTTCAAACTACACACACACACACACACACACACACACCACATCTCTTCTTACGGACTCCCTTCTCCTGGCCCTCACCTTGCCGTCTGCCCCTTCTTTTGCGAGATGGTCGCTGGTCTCGGGTTTCTCCTCCTCTCGTTCCTGATGGCTGTCCAACAGACTGGGAAGGGCGAGTTCCTGAAGAGATCCGCCCAATTCCTTTTTTTGAAAGTTACCACAACTCTCCAACAGACAATAATGATGAAAGGAACGGAATACCCGACTCCTCGTCGATTCTCGATACGATCGTTTTCCCCGCTTGGGGTCGGGCTCAACAATCAATCTGGTTTCCCTCAGACAACAGAGTAGCTCTCCTCCCACCTGTGGATCAGATGGACGTTGGACTTTCTCACAACTCTGGCGACCTACTGGATTGTGATTCTTCTTCGTTCTCGGAATTCGGCCGGACAGTAACTTTCCTTTCAACTGCAGGGCCGGATAGTGCAATCGCTCTCTTTACCAGCGGCGTCTGGTTAGACACGACGTCTCTCCTCACCAACAAGTTCCAACGACACTGACTCGCCTCTGTCTGTCTGTCTGTATCTTGTTTTACGGCGGTCGGCATCCAGCTTAATGGTGCATTACCGCCACCCTCTGCTCCGGAATGTGCACTAGACATATATTCTAAATCCCTTCACCCAATCGCGCACGCACACACACACACACACACGCACACACACACACACACACACACACACACCTACACTTTACCCTCCCATCTTTGACCATCCTCGTACCCTATTCCTGTTTATCCATCATATCCTATAAAAAACCCCTGTACCCCTTAAAAACGCTAAAAATACCCGGACTTGTGCTCTCTCACCCATGCCCAGCAACTCTTTTAATGTGAATTCCTGCACCCCCAACTCCCTTAGTTTATTTCTCATCATCTCTCTCTGTCTCCCATACTTCCTGCAACACAAAACTACATGTTCTACTGACTCCTCTTCCTGACATTCGTCACACAATCCTGTCTGGTGTTTCCCTACCATTTTCAATGTTTTGTTTAATGCACAATGCCCCAGCCTTAACCTAGTCCACACAATTTCCTCTCTTCTGTTTCCATTACCTACCCTAGTACCTGCAACACTCTTTTGAATTTGATATAAATGCCTCCCTTTCCCCTCCCTGTCCCATCTTTCTTGCCACATTCGGTAGACTTTTTCCCAGATTACACACTTAACCTCTGCTTTACTGATACTAATGCGCATTTCCACATTTCCTTTCTTTAACACCCTCTTTGCCAACTCATCCACCCTCTCATTCCCCTTCACCCCTACATGTGCTGGAACCCATAGAAATCTTACCTGACCTCCCTGATTTGCAAATCTTGTAACTAACTGAAGGACTTCATAAAGTACATCTTGCCGACTGTTTGTGTGAAAAGACTTTAAACTTGCTAGAACTGAGGATGAATCTGAACATATCAATGCTTTGACTTGTCTGGCTTTCTGCACCCATTGCAACGCAACCAACACTGCCAGCATCTCCACTGTAAACACCCCTAACTTTTCAGATGTTCTTCTACTGATTCCAATTTCTTTTGCTGGTATTACCACCCCAAACCCTGTCACTCCTGTTTCAGGTTCCTTCGCACCATCCATATAAATGTGAGTATAATCACTATACTTTTCCATCACATGACAGTTAAATGCATTTACCAAATCTGTTTTATATCTTTCGTTCCTTTTTACCTCTAACAAATGCCAGTCTATGTCAGGCCATACAAGCTTCCATGGAGCTACAACCAGATAAACTACTGAAGGACTTATCCTCAGATCAAACACTCCACATTCTTTCACGATATCATTCCCTACCCGACTAAAGGTATCCCTCTGAAACCTCCCATTTTCCCAGCACTCCTGCAACACTCCTTTAGTAGGGTGAGAATCATTGTGCCCCTGCAAGTTAGCCCAGTAGTCTGCCATCAGTTGCATCCTTCTTAGTTCCAAAGGCATTATTCCCATTTCTACCTGTAGGGCTGACACTGGTGACGTTTTAAAAGCCCCACTGCACACTCTCAAGGCCTGAGCCTAAATCACATCCAGTTTCCTCATAAGAGACCTAGCTGCTGATCCATATACTATATTTCCATAGTCCAACACAGATCTCACTAAAGCCACATGCATTCTCTTCAAAGCTGAACAACTTGCTCCCCATTCCCTACCAGTCAAACATCTCATCACATTTATTACTTTTTTACATTTCTCCTCAACTTTCCTGATATGGTCTGCCCATGTTAATCGTGAATCAAATATAACTCCCAGAAATTTAAATGATGCAACCTTGTCTAATTCAACCCGATACATCCTTAACTTCTTCCCTACCTCAACTCTTTTCCTGGTAAAAAATACAGTCTGAGTTTTATCTACTGAAAATCTACATCCCCAATCATAACCCCACTCCACCACTTCATCAATTGCTTCTTGTAGTTTCCTGATTACATGGTCCATGTTCCTGCCTCTTTTCCACAAGGCCCCATCATCCGCAAACCTATCTATATCCATTGGTACCTTTGTGAAGACATCATTGATCATAATGATGAAAAGTAACGGGCTAATCACACTACCTTGAGGTGTGCCATTTTCCACTATGTACTGTTTTGATAATTCTGATCCAATCCGAACTCGAATTTTTCTACCAAACAAAAAATCTTTAATCCAATTAAAAACTCTCCCACCAACCCCCATCTTGTGCAGTTTAATTGATAATCCTTCCTTCCACATCATATCATAGGCTTTTTCAATGTCAAAGAACACTGCCACTACTGACTCTCTATTTGCCTGGGCCTTCCTTATTTCAGTCTCTAACCTTATCACTGAGTCCATGGAATTCCTTCCCTTTCTAAAACCACTCTGATAACTTGCCAGCATTCCCCTTTTCTCAAGCTCATACGATAACCTTTCTGTTATCATCCTTTCCATTATCTTACATATACTTGATGTTAATGCAATTGGTCTGTAGCTAGTGGGTTTTGACGGATCCTTGCCAGGCTTCCTTATTGGAATTACTACTGCTTCTTTCCATGCACTTGGTAATCTTCCCTCCTCCCACACTCTGTTATAAAAATGCAGCAACTTCAAGAGCGCTCCTTCTCCTAGATTTTTTAGCATCACAGAGCATATCAGATCTTTCCCTGGGGAGGTTGGTCTCGATCTCTTTATTGCTCTCACCATTTCTGCTAATGTAAATGGATCATCAATTATATCATCTGTCCCGTCCCTCCTGTTTAACACACCTGGGTGTTGGCTCATTATTCTTTCCCTTCTCCTTCTCCTTTCTTCAGACAAATTTTCTGAACTGTGTATCAGTACAAATGACTTGGCCATGATCTCAGCCTTATCCCTACTGGAGACTGCAGTTTCCTCCTCAGATATCATTACTGGATATTCCCATTCCCTTCCATCTCCTCCCATCCTCTTAATCATTCCCCATATCTCTCACACAGGTGTTGTTCTTCCTACCTTGTCGCAAAAACTCCTCCAACTTGCCCTTTTAGCTTGACGTATAGTTCTTCTCACCACTGCCTGTGCTTTCTTATATTGAACCAAATGCTGCATATTATGGATTCTTATAACTAGCCTGAATGCTCTATTTCTGTTTTTCACAGCCTGACAACATTCCTCTGTCCACCATGGTACCAGTTTTCTATTCATCCTACTTTTACTCCTCGGTATAGATCCTTCTGCTGCCTTGATAATTGCTGAAGTCACCTGACTGTTTAATTCATCTATATTTCCAGAAATGTCAACCTTTGTCAACCCTTCTTCACTCAACTTCTGGAACTTACCCCAATCAGCTTTTCCAAACACCCACTTTGGGGTTCCGCCACCTGGTCTTACTTCAACTCTTTCACCCACTGAACATAAAACTGGGTAGTGATCACTGTCTACTGTTGAAGCAGTCCAACCTCCCCAGTTACTAATGCCAGCCAAGGTATTAGACACTAATGTAATATCTAACACTGACTCAGTTCCTGTTGTTATATCTATCCTTGTGCCGCTACCATCATTCATACACACCAAATCCCTTTCTTCCATCAAATCTTCAATTACCTTCCCATTTGGATCTGTAATCTGATCCCCCCATATTGTGCTATGAGCATTGAAATCTGCACACCACACTACTTTATGTCTGTTTTGTCCTTGTATCTTTAATAGGCTGTCCAATTCCAACCTTTTACATGGATTGTAGTAGTTAATTATAACCACTCCCTCCCCTCTCTCCCACACTTCCACCACTATGTATTCCTGATCATCTCCTTTTTCCAGTACCTTATATGGTATACCTTGCTTGATTAACATAGCACAACCCCCTCCTCCCCCTAGATTTCTATCTTTCCTTATCATTGTATACCCATATACCACAAAGTCTAAAGTTGGTTTCAACCAAGTTTCCTGAATACACACTACATCCAGTTTTACAACCATTTCTTTAATAAAGTGCTTGAATTCCTGGCTATTGGCCAGTAAGCTCCTTGCATTCAATTGTAAAAGAATCACCATAATTAGTATTAACCAACACGACACTTCCTGGCTTGACTGATTAGTGAGGTTCTCCCTCACTTCCTCCCATGTCAGTCCTACTAACCCTAAATGGTTTACTGCTGCTTTTACCACCAGCTGAATTTTGTCACTTTTTGACTTTACCCCAGCCGTACTATTAATCACTCCTGCAATGAATGTTACTAGAGCCTTTTTGTCTACATAAATCCTGTCATTTGTTCTTTGTTGCATCTGTCGTATCCCTATTGCTCCCTGTTCATTAGGAACATTATTCTGTTCTCTTGACATTCTTACAGCTTCTGCATAAGTAATCTTTCTTTTCACTCTTATTTCTTGAATTTTAGTCTCCCGTCTCACAACCTCACACCCACTATATGCAACATTATGAGCTCCTCCACAATTGCAGCATTTTGGTTGAACTCCTGTTCCGCACTTTCCATATTCATGATCACCCCCACATCTAGCACCCCTCCTCTGCCTTTTACAGCTTTTAGCTCTGTGTCCAAACCTTTGACAATTATAGCACCTCAGTGGCTTTGGCACATACACCCTTACTGGGTAACTCATGAAACCCAGGAACACCTTCCTCGGCACTCTTTCTTCTTCAAATTCAATCAATGCTGATTCACTTTCCTTTTTCATTCCCTCCTTTGTTGTTTTCAGTCTTTGAACATTCATTACTTCCTCTCCTTTGATATTACTCTTTATCTCTTCCATATTTATACTCATTGGTATCCCCGTGATCACTCCTTTACAACCACTGTTTTGTGCTCCCACCCTCCCAGTGTATTCCACCTTGCATTTTCCTATCTCTTTTAGCTTGAGTGCTTTCTCAAGTTGTTCCTCATTTGCACATCTTACCAATAAGTTGCCATCATTAAGGACTTTTGCAAATGCTATTTCCCTTATCTTATTTGCCAGAGTTGTTGTTAGCACAAACGGGTTAATTTTCTTCATATGTCCCTGAGCCTTCTCATTAAACCTAATTATGACAACACTTCCTCTCTGAGCTTGTTCATCTTCCTCACTTTCAGAGCTTTCTCCACTATCATTTCTTATTCTTTTATTCCCTTTGTCTTGGTTTTTATTCATCCGACCCCTCACTACCTCCTCATTCCCTTTATTTCTCCCTTCACAATAATCCACCTCTCCCCAGCTGCCTACCTCTGGTCCCAAGTCCCTATCCCTCTCCTTCTCCACTTTCTTTCCCTCAACCCCCCTCTCTTATCTTGTCCGCCATTACCGGACCCACACGACCCCCTCCCAGCAATTTCTGTTCCTTCCCTATTCTCTTTCCCTCAACAGGTTCCAAACCACATTCACACATCAAGCAAAACACAGCCAGCTTCCAGTCGAGCCAACTCCAGTTCCAGACTCAGCCACCACGCCCTGGTCTCTCCGCAAGTCCCCACTGCCAACCTCAAGCACCAACTGAGAGTCAGCCCTGGCCAACCGTCTCCCTCGCCCATCAAGTTCAAGCGGGGGTGCCACTGACTCACCTCAAACTAAATAATGCCTTATCTAACCCCCTCCCCGAACGTCAGGTCAGACGTAACAATGCCCACACCCCCATGTCAGGTCAGATGAGAAAAGGCCCCCTGGGTCATGTGGGACAGTGGCTCAATATACACCCCCCGCCCCCCCCCATGGGTCGGGTTGGCCCTACCCTCTCTGTTCCTCTGAGAAACAAAATTACTGTTATTTACAAAACTATGTCTCTTGGAACTTCGACATCACTACAATACTACAACATAAACACTAGGGACAATAACACTAACTGACACAGACTAAATTAAAATGTTCCCATTCTGATCTGGGATGCTATTTATCCCTGTCCCGGAACACTTGCAGGGTAGTCGAGGTCACTGCGTGCTATTCCTCCAGGGTTACCCGGGCACCCACACACCCCGGATAATTCCCGGGCAGTCAGTCTCCAGGACCCGTTAGCTACGCTGGCCAGCCCCAAAGAGCAAGTTTACTGAGACATCCTCCTCCCTCCTTTCACCCCACCAAAATGCATGAGCAAATATGAAGAGGGTCGGTCTAAAATGCAAGCACAAGACGAGGAGCAGCCCTTCAGAAATGCAAATTCAGACTGCAGCCTCGCACTCTCCATGTACACGTGGTAGATACATGGTCTCTTCTGATCCGCAGAAGCAACGATGTACAAGCTTATGAACTAATTGCAGGGCACAGCACAGCACAGCACAGCAGATCCAACCCAGGTCCGAGTAAATTCCTGCACATTACTGTAGTTTAAATTTTGCAGTTATTCCTCCCAACAAATTGTGTAGTTAATGATAACTTGTCACAATGGCGTGCTGGGAACGGACACAAGTGCAAGACACAGACACTGAAGTACAAGGAACAGGACTTGACTAGAGTAGGGACGTGACAGGATTCAGACCAGGAGCAGGGACAAGAACGCGGACTAGGGCTAGGGAAAGTGTGACCAGGACGAGAATTCATGGACTAGGAGGCACGGCTACGACTCCGAGCCCAAGACTGGACAAGGACCCAGAACCTGGGTCTTCCCTTGGGCTCAGACCCCAGAACCAGGCAAGGACATGACATGCCTTCAGGCTGGGGTTTTGGGCCTTGAGCTCGGCTGCAGGCTGGCGACTTGGGTGTTGAGCTTGGCTCGGGATATTTGAGGCTTGGGAGCTTGGCTGCGGGATCTTCGAGGTTTGGGTTCTTGGAGTTTGGCTGCCGAACGATGCTGAGGATGTTCTACGAGTCTGTGGTGGCCAGTGCGATCATGTTTGCTGTTGTGTGCTGGGGTAGCAGTCTGAGGGTAGCAGACACCAACAGGATCAACAAACTCATTCGGAAGGCCAGTGATGTTGTAGGGATGGAACTTGACTCTCTGACGGTGGTGTCTGAAAAGAGGATGCTGTTCAAGTTGCATGCCATCTTGGACAATGTCTCCCATCCACTACATAATGTACTGGTTGGGCACAGGAATACATTCAGCCAGAGACTCATTCCACCAAGATGCAACACAGAACGTCATAGGAAGTCATTCCAGCCTATGGCCATCAAACTTTACAACTCCTCCAATAGGCTGGTCCTGGACATTTCCTGGCATAATGTACATATTACTATTTAATTATTTATCATTTTATTACTATTTAATTATTTCTGGTGCAACTGTAACAAAAACCAATTTCCCCCGGGATCAATAAAGTATGACTATGACGATGACAGTTTGAGGATAAAGGGGAAGCCTTTTAGGACCGAGATTAGGAAAAACTTCTTCACACAGAGAGTGGTGAATCTGTGGAATTCTCTACCACAGGAAACAGTTGAGGCCAGTTCATTGGCTATATTTAAGAGGGAGTTAGATGTAGCCCTTGTGGCTAAAGGGATCAGGTGGTATGGGGGGAAGGCTGGTACAGAGTTCTGAGTTGGATGATCAGCCATGATCATACTGAATGGCAGTGCAGGCTCGAAGGGTTGAATGGCCTACTCCTGCACCTATTTTCTATGTTTCTAAGACTATGACTATGACTATGAAGCGGTGGTCCTCCAACCAGTCCTAGAGATCACAAATGGTTTCACTAGCCTTCCATCAGCAGGTTGCCCCAAGGGGAACTGACAAGACAAACGAGCAGCCCACACTCAACCCCAAGGCTACTTATATTCCAAGCCCAAAGATGGGAATCAGGTGCCTATGATTAACTCAACCAAACAAGGGACAGCTGCAGCCAAGCTCAAGACCCAAGTCACCAGCCTGCAGCCAAGTCGTTATCCCATGTGCTTTCTTTACTTTCCTGTTTTAGCCAGTTCTCAGGCTATAAACTGAATTTACATAAGAGTGAACTTTTTCCTTTGAATACTGTAATTGGGATCAACCAATTCTAACCTTCCTTTTAAAATTGTAAGAAGCCAATTTACTTACTTAGGTATAACAATTACTAAAAATTATAAGTGCTTATTTAATGAAAAATGTCTTACCATATTGAATTATTTAAAATGGACACTATCAAATTGGTCACCTCTTTCGTTATCATTGCTTGGTTGAATTAATTCTATTAAAATGAATATTTAACCTAAATTTATATATCATTTTCAGGCTTTACCTGTTTTTATTCCTAAATGTCTTTTTTTTGATTCTCTTGATTCTATTATATCATCCTATATATGGAAAAATAACCGTTCTAGACTAAACAAAATTCATCTTCAGAAAGCTAAAATGAATGGAGGGCTAGCTTTACCAAACTTTAGGTTTTATAATTGGGCAGTTAATATATGAAATCTTACATTTTGGTTATATTACATGAATCTTGAGTATTGTCCGATGTGGGTTTCTTTAGAAGCTAACTCTCTTAATAAATAACAGGAATTCTGCAGATGCTGGAAATTCAAGCAACACACATCAAAGTTGCTGGTGAACGCAGCAGGCCAGGCAGCATCTGTAGGAAGAGGTGCAGTCGATGTTTCAGGCGAGACCCTTCGTCAGGACTAACTGAAGGAAGAGTGAGTAAGGGATTTGAAAGTTGGAGGGGGAGGGGGAGATCTAAAATGATAGGAGAAGACAGGAGGGGGAGGGATAGAGCCAAGAGCTGGACAGGTGATAGGCAAAAGGGATACGAGAGGATCATGGGACAGGAGGTCCGGGAAGAAAGACAAGGAGGGCGGGGGGGGACCCAGAGGATGGGCAACGGGTATATTCAGAGGGACAGAAGGAGAAAAAGTAGAGTGAGAGAAAGAATGTGTGTATAAAAATAAGTAACAGATGGGGTACGAGGGGGAGGGGGGCCTTAGCGGAAGTTAGAGAAGTCGAAGTTAGCCTCCGGGTCCAACATATTATTCTCCGTAACTTCCGCCACCTCCAACGGGATCCCAGCACTAAGCACATCTTTCCCTCCCCCCCTCTCTCTGCATTCCACAAGGATCACTCCCTACGCAACTCCCTTGTCCATTCATCCCCCCATCCCTCCCCACTGATCTCCCTCCTGGCACTTATCCGTGTAAGCGGAACAAGTGCTACACATGCCCTTACACTTCTTCCCTTACCACCATTCAGGGCCCCAAACAGTCCTTCCAGGTGAGGCAACACTTCACCTGTGAGTCGACTGGGGTGCTCCCGATGTGGCCTTGTATATATTGGCGAGACCTGACGCAGACTGGGAGACCGCTTTGCTGAACATCTACGCTCTGTCCGCCAGAGAAAGCAGGATCTCCCAGTGGCCACACATTTTAATTCCACATCCCATTCCCATTCTGACATGTCTATCCACAGCCTCCTCTACTGTAAAGATGAAGCCACACTCAGGTTGGAGGAACAACACCTTATATTCCGTCTGGGTAGCCTCCAACCTGATGGCATGAACATCAACTTCTATAACTTCCGCTAAGGCCCCCCTCCCCCTCGTACCCCATCTGTTACTTATTTTTATACACACATTCTTTCTCTCACTCTCCTTTTTCTCCCTCTGTCCCTCTGAATATACCCCTTGCCCATCCTCTGGGTCCCCCCCCCGCCCTCCTTGTCTTTCTTCCCGGACCTCCTGTCCCATGATCCTCTCGTACCCCTTTTGCCTATCACCTGTCCAGCTCTTGGCTCTATCCCTCCCCCTCCTGTCTTCTCCTATCATTTTGGATCTCCACCTCCCACTCCAACTTTCAAATCCCTAACTCACTCTTCCTTCAGTTAGTCCTGACGAAGGGTCTCGGCCTGAAACGTCGACTGCACCTCTTCCTACAGATGCTGCCTGGCCTGCTGCATTCACCAGCAACTTTGATGTGTGTTGTCTCTTAATAAATGTTCTATTATTTCTCTTCTTGGATCATCACTTCCTTTATCCCTGAGTAAGTTAACTGTCAATCTCGTAGTTAAACATACCATGAGAATTTGGGTACAATTCCGAAAATACTTTGGCTGATTGAGATTTTCTCTTTCAAGTTCCATTTTTTCTATTTATTTTTTCAAATCTTCTATGATAGATGTGGCTTTTAAGGAATGGGATAGATTAAGTATTAAATGCTTCCAGGACTTGCTTGTGGAGGGAAGTCTCCTTTCTTTTGAACAACTGTCAGCTAAATATAGTTTACCCAAAACTCACTTTTTTCAATACCTACAAATAAGACACTTTTTAACGGTCTCAAATATGTACATTTCCTAAAAGTCCTGATAAGAATCTACTAGATGTAATTTTTAATTTGAAACCTTTTTATAATGCATCTATATCTAATAGTTATAATATATTGCTGGGAATGAGAAGTGTTCCTTTAGATAAAATTAAAAATCTTTGGGAACAGACCTTATAGACTTCAATTTCTGAGGAAACTTGGAATGAAATTTTTAAATTGTTTAACACTTCATCGTTACATACTCACCACTCTCTCCGACAGTTTAAATTGGTCCACAGGGCCCATATGACCAAGGATAAGTTGTCTTGCTTTTATTTGAATATATCTCCTTATTGTGATAAATGTAATATTGGAGAAGCTTCACTCATTCCTATGTTTTGGACATGTCTGAGTCTTGAAAAATATTGGAAACAAGTATTTCAAACCTTCTAGGAACTTTTTAAAGTAAATTTTAAGCCTAATCTTTTGACTGCTTCATTTGGTATTGTTGGAGGAAAGGATATTATTTTGGAGAAATCTGATTTGGATGTTTTGGGTTTTATTTGGACTCTGAGGAAAGCTGTTCGTGATCAAATCGAGACATCTAGTGGCGATGCTCAGTACTGCATCCCTGCACCTCTGAGTAGGTCAAAGCTCTCTGTGGCCTTTGACATTGTGCATTTCATTTACTCCCTTTAATACCCCTTTCAAAGCTCAGCGAGTGGCTTCAAGGAAATGGAGGAGTCATCAATCCGATTTCAGAGATTTAGTTCAATTTTATTATCATACTTGGTATCGATCATCATCATCAGGTGCCATGCCCAGATTGAGCTTTGACTGCCATGGCCCACACACTCCTGTTTCGGGTCAAGTGGATCAATTCATTGGTATTCTTTTCTAGTTCTCTGGCTGCTGTCTCCATCATCATTTGTCTTTTCCTTCCTTTTGCTTTCTTCCCTTCAATCTTTCCCATAATTACCGTGCATTCTAACTCCTCTTTCCTAATCACATGTCCAATGACGTTACGTTGGCTTTTCATAATCTCATACATTATGTCTCTTTTTGTGCTTGCTCTGTTCATGATATCCTTGTTAGATATTCGTTTCGTCCATGATATTCTTTGCATCCTCCTCAAAAACCACATCTCTGCTGCTTCAATTTGTTTCCTCATGTTACTAGGTACTGTCCAACATTCTGATCCATATAACATAACTGGATAAACGTAACGTTTCAGTTCTCTGAGGAGGGTTGTCATGCCTAGTTTAGTGTTGGTCAGTATACTCTTCATTCTCGTAAAGATGTCTTTTGCCATCCCTATTCTTCTTTTGATGTCCATGTCACACCTGCCATCTGATGTCACCCAGCTTCCTAAGTAGCAGAAGTTCTGTACTTTATTTATGTCTTCCCCATCTACTTTCAGCCTGCAGAAAGGATTCTCGTTTTTGGATATCACCATATTTTCTGTCTTTTTGCAATAGATAGATAGACCCATTTTTGTACTTTCTTCAACAACTTTATCAATTAAGTCTTGTAGTTCTTCCTTTGTTCAATGTGTACAGTCAAACAATGATACAAATACTGTGAAAATCAGCTTTTTTGCAGCAGCAGCACAGTGCAAAGGTGAAAAACATAGATGGCATGCGCGTAAGTTAACATACATAACGTATAACTTGCAAGACACAAATATAACTGCGAAAGGAGGAGGGTTTGCAGGGGGCTGGCAACCCCGTCACATTAAAAACCCAGTGCAACAGACTTGTCAACGGAAGCTCCAAAGAACTCATTCCTGGGAGAGGAAGGATACAGCATGAAGACGGCTATTTCCGGGGACAACTTGAAGGGCTGTTCCATTACAGAGGAACTTCGAAGTTTGAGAAGATTCAGTATGTCATCAAAAGCTTTGACAAAGTTCTATAGTGGGCAATGGAGAACTTACTGACTGGTTGCATCATGGCCTATTATGGAAACACCTTGAATGGAAAATCCTACAAAAAGTAGCAGATACAACCTAGTATGTCACACGTAAAGCCCTCCCCACCATTGAGAAATGTGTCACAGAAAAGCAGCATGCACGTTCCGGGTCCCCCACCATCCAGGCCATGCTCTCTTCTCGCTGGTGCCATTAGGAATAAAGTACAGGAGCCTCAAACCTGCACCACCAGGTTCAGGAACAGTTATTACTGCTCAAACATCAGACTCTTGAACCAGAGGGGATAACTTCATTAACTTCACTTGCCTCATCATTGTACTATTCCCACAATCTATGAACTCTCTTTCAAGGACTCTTCATCCCATGTTCTTGATATTTAATGTTTCATAGAACATAGAATAGTACAGCACAGTACAGGCCAATCCGCCCACAATGTTGTGCCGACCCTCAAACCGTGTCTCTCATAAAACCCCCCACCTTAAATTCCTCCATATACCCGTCTAGTAGTCTCTTAAATTTCACTAGTGTATCTGCCTCCACCACTGACTCAGGCAGTGCATTTCACGGACCAACCAGTCTCTGAATGAAAAACCTTCCTCTAATATCCCCCTTGAACTTCTCACCCCTTACCTTAAAGCCATGTCCCCTTGTATTGAGCAGTGGTGCCCTGGGGAAGAGGCGTTGGCTGTCCAATCTGTCTATTCCTCTTAATATCTCGTATAACTCTATCATATCTCCTCTCATCCTCCTTCTCTCCAAGGAGTAAAGCCCTAGCTCCCTTAATCTGTGATCATAATCCATACTCTCTAAACCAGGCAGCATCCTGGTAAATCTCCTCTGTACCCTTTCCAATGTTTCCACATCCTTCCTAGAGTGAGGTGACCAGAAATGGACACAGTACTCCAAGTGTGGCCTAACCAGAGTTTTATAGAGCTCCAGCATTACCTCGCGACTCTTAAACTCTATCCCTTGACTTATGAAGGCTAACACCCCGTAAGCTTCCTTAGCTACTCTATCTACCTCTGAGGCAACTTTCAGGGATCTGTGGACATGTACCCCCAGATCCCTCTGCTCCTCCACACTACCAAGTATCCTGCCATTTACTTTGTACTCTGCCTTGGAGTTTCTCCTTCCAAAGTGTACCACCTCACACTTCTCCGGGTTGAACTCCATCTGCCACTTCTCAGCCCACCTCTGCATCCTATCAATGTCTCTCTGCAGTTTTGAACAATCTTATGCACTATCCACAACACCACCAACCTTTGTGTCGTCTGCAAACTTGCCAATCCACCCTTTTACCCCGACATTCAGGTCGTTAATAAAAATCACAAAAAGTGGAGGTCCTAGAAACGATCCTTGTGGGACACCACTAGTCACAACCCTCAAATCCGAATGTACTCCCTCCAGCACAACTCTCTGCTTCCTGCAGGCAAGTCAATTCTGAATCCACCTGACCAAACTTCCCTGGATCCCATGCCTTCTGACTTTCTGAATAAGCCTACTGTGTGGAACCTTTTCAAGTGCCTTACTGAAATCAATGTAGATCACATCTACTGCACTACCCTCATCTATATGCTTGGTCACCTCCTCAAAGATCTCTGTCAGGCTTCTTAGACATGATCTGCCTTTCACAAAGCCATGCTGACCGTCCCTGATCAGACCATGATTCTCTAAATGCCCAAAGATCCTATGTCTAAGAATCTTTTCCAACAGCTTTCCCACCACAGACGTAAAGCTCACTGGTCTGTAATTACCCGGACTATCCCTACTACCTTTTTTGAACAAGGGGACAAGATTCGCCTCCCTCCAGTCCTCCGGTACCACTCCCGTGCACAACCAGGACATAAAGATCCTAGCCAGAGGCTCAGCAATCTCTTCCCTCGCCTCGTGGAGCAGCCCGGGGAATATTCCATCAGGCCCTTGTGGCTTATTCGTCCTAATGCATTTTAACAACTCCAACACCTCCTCTCCCTTAATATCAACATGCTCCAGAACATCAACCTCACTCATATTGTCCTCACCATCATCAAATTCCCTCTCACTGGTGAATACTGAAGAGAAGTATTCATTGAGGACCTCGCTTACTTCCACAGCCCACAGGCACATCTTCCCACCTTTATCTCCAAATGGTACTACCTTCACTCCTGTCATCCTTTTGTTCTTCACATAATTGAAGAATGCCTTGGCATTTTCCTTTACCCTACTTGCCAAGGCCTTCTCCTGCCCCTTCTTGCTCTCCTTAGCTCCTTCTTAAGCTCCTTTTTGCTACCCTATATTCCTCAATAGACCCATCTGATCCTTGCTTCCTAAATCTAACATGTATGCTGCCTTCTTCCACCTGACTAGATTCTCCACCTCACCTGTCACCCATGGTTCCTTCACCCTACCATTCTTTATCTTCCTCACCAGGACAAATTTATCCCTAACATCCTGCAAGAGATCCCTAAACATCGACCACATGTCCATAGTACATTTCCCTGCAAAAACATCATCCCAATTCATACCCGCAAGTTCTAGCCTTATAGCCCCATAATGTGCCCTTCCCCCATTAAAAATTTTCCTTCCTGTCCGATTCTATCCTTTTCCATGATAATGCTAAAGGCCAGGGAGCGGTGGTCACTGTCTCCCAGATGCTCACCCATTGAGAGATCTGTGACCTGACCCGGGTCATTACCTAATACTGGATCTAATATGGCATTCCCCCTAGTCGTCCTGTCGACATACTGTGACAGGAATCCATCCTGGACACACTTAACAAACTCTGCCCTGTCTGAACCATTGGATCTAATCAGGTGCCAATCAATATTAGGGAAGTTAAAGTCACCCATGATAACAACCCTGTTATTTTCACACCTTTCCAAAATCTGCCTCCCAATCTGCTCCTTGGTATCTCTGCTGCTACCAGGGGGCCTATAGAATACTCCCAATAGAGTAACTGCTCCCTTCCTGTTCCTGACTTCCACCCATACTGACTCAAAAGAGGGTACTGCTACATTACCCACCCTTTCTGTAACTGTAATAGTATCTCTCACCAGTAATGCCACCCCTTCTCCCCTTTTCCCCCCTCTCTATCCCTTTAAAAGCACTGAAATCCAGGAATATTGAGAATCCATTCCTGCCCTGGTGCCAGCCAAGTCTCTGTAATGGCCACTACATCATAATTCCATGTATGTATCTAAGCTCTTAGTTCATCACCTTTGTTCCTGAGGCTTCTTGCATAAATACATGAAGTTTAGCCCTTCTACCTTACGACATTTACACCCTTTTTTCTGCTTCTCTTTCCTCAAAGCCTCTTTATATGTTAGATCTGGCTTTACTCCATGCACTATACTTGCAGTTCTCGCATGACCTTTATCCTCCTCCACCTCACTATCTGCTCTAACACTCTGGTTCCCCTGCCCCTGCAAATCTAGTTTAGACCCCCCGGAGCAGCACTAGCAAACCTTCCCGCAAGGATGTTCGTCCCCCTCCAGTGCAGGTGCAGTCCGATTCGATGGAGCCAGGCGCCGAGATCGACTGAGGATCGGTGAATATGAATTTTGGGAAGAGGTGAGCTCCAACTTGTCCACATTTGACTGTTTAATTATAATGGGTCCTTTTTGTATTTTATCTTTTTACTAATCCTTCTGTTAAGAATCATAAATATAACTCCTTTAACAGTACACAGTGTGCTGTCTGTTATTTCTAGGCACTGAGTTGTAACAAGGTAGCAAATTACACAGCATCCACACAAACCGGTATCTAGAGGGGGAGAGGTATCTCAATTTCACAAGTGAGGTGGACCGGGGTGGGTATTCCCGAGACATGCACAGCCAAGGAAACTGGAGGTGGGTTTCATCAGCTTGATGAGGCTACTGAGAAAAGTGTATGGGATGCTTTTATTTTGGTGTCAGTGAATACAAAATAAAGAAATCACATTTACAAGTGACGATTTACCTGCTGTGCAGAGCCACTGCCTCTTGCCTCTCGCTCCAGGCTCAAAGCTGAGCTCAGCTGCTGATTGGAGTTTGACAATTTCCCCTATGACTGCATGTGCTTGTTGTGGATGCTCGATTTTCCACCCTGGTCCCAAAGTTTTATTGTTAGTAGGTTAATTGCACGGTAAATCCCCATCATGTATAGGTGAATGGTATAGTCTATTGGAAATGGGGAGAATAAAAATGAAATTAGGACAGGATGATTGTGAATGGGAGCGGAGCAGGGGCTTGATGGGGCAAAGAACTGTTTCAGTGTTTCCTGGAAACAACAGGAATTCTGCAGATGCTGGAAATTCAAGCAACACACATCAAAGTTGCTGGTGAACGCAGCAGGCCAGGCAGCATCTGTAGGCAGAGGTGCAGTCGACGTTTCAGGCCGAGACCCTTCGTCAGGACTAACTGATGGAAGAGTTTCCTGACTTTGATTTGTTAAAAAGATCTGAGTTTTAATAGGACTTTGGAAAGTTTATGGAATAAATTTATCAGGGATGATGAACTTTACCTCAGAGCAGAGGTGGAAGAAATGGTGAGATTATTTTCGAAAAGGCTGGAAAGGTTAAGGAGAAAACAGCCACTCAGATTTGAAGATCGGTTTCTGGTTTTGCTCTTTCATCATTATTGGATATCTCTGCAACTTTAATCTTTCTGGTAAGGGTGGCGTAAGAACAAAAGGGAAAATGAAGGAATTGTTCCATGAATAAAGAATTGTTCAGATCTGGAAAAGTAGAAATTGAATTATTCCATTTTGTCCCGCTGTCTCCTTCAGACAAGATGAGGCTAAACACAGTTTGGAGGAGCAAGACTTTATATTCCATTTGGGTAGTTTCCACCCTGACGGCATGAAATCAATTTCTCTCACTATTCCCCCTCCTCACCTCTCTCCATCACTATTTGTTGTCGCTAATGCTGGTTACCGCCTCACCTCTTCCCATCCCTCATGATTCATGGATTACCCATTCCATTCCCATTGTTCCACACCTCTTTCACTCTATTCCATGGTGCACAGCCATGGTGCCACAGTCAGTGAGTGGCAGTTCTGTGGGTGAAACACTTTGTTAATGAGAGAATTCAGAGGGGATCGGCCAGACTGGTTCAAGTTGACAGGAATGGTTACTGCAAGATGTTTCGAAAGGACAGGAACGGAGGCAAAATAGGTGAGGGCATGGCACTGTTGATCAGGGATCATGTCAGGGATGCAGAAAATGAGGAAGTCAAGCAGGGATTGTCTACGGAGTCTCAGTGGGTGGAAATTAGGACAGGAAGAGGTCAATAACTCTACTAGGTGTTTTTTATAGACCACCCAATAGGAACAGGGACATCGAGGAGCAGAGAGGAAGACAGATTCTGCAAAAGTGTAATAAGAACAGGGTTGTTGTGGTGGGAGATTTTAATTTTCAAAATATAGATTGGCACGTCCCTAGAGCAAGGGGATTAGATGGGGTGGAGTTTGTTAGGTGTGTTCAGGAAGGTTTCTTGACACAATATGTAGAGAAGCCTACAAGAGGAGAGGTGGTATTGGGAAATGAACCTGGTCAGGTGTCAGATCTCTCTGTGGGAGAGCATTTTGGAGATAGTGGTCACAATTATATCTGGTTTACCATAGCTTTGGAGAGGGATAGTAACAGACAAGTTAGGAAAGTATTTAATCGGAGTAAGGGGAAATATGAGGCTATCAGGCAGGAACTTGAAAGCATAAATCAGAAACAGATGTTCTCAGGGGAACATACAGAAGAAATGTGGCAAATGTTTAGGGGATATTTGCATGGAGTTCTGCATAGGTACGTTCCATAGAGACAGGGAAAGAATGGTAGGGTACATGAACCGTGGTGTACAAAGGCCGTTGTAAGTCTAGTCAAGAAGTAAACAAAAGTTTACGAAAGGTTCAAGAAACTAAGTAACGATAGAGATCTAGAAGATGATAAGGATATCAGGAAGCAGTTTAGAAATGAAATTAGGAATGCCACAAGGGCCCATGAAAAGGCCTTGGTGGACAGGATTAAGGAAAACCCCAAGGCATTCCACAAGTATGTGAAGAACAAGAAGATAACACGTGAGAGAATATGACCAATCACGTGTGAGAGTGGAAAAGTGTGGATACGATAGGGTCTTTAAGGAGACTCCTGGATAGGTACATGGAACGTAGAAAAATAGAGGGCTCTGGGTAATTTCTAAAGTAAGGACATGTTCAGCACAGCTTTGTGGGCCGAAAGGCCTGTATTGTGCTGTAGGTTTTCTATAAAATCTGTCACTATTTAAAATTCTCCAACCTCTTGCAGCTGCAAGTTGTCAAAAGCTAGCCCTCCCAGAATTTCATTTGTGACATCTTGTCTCATACTATTCATTCACCTTGCTAAAGTTTCCGAACAACTGCTTACAGATTGAAAAAAATGAAGTTTCTTAAGGACTATGGTGAAGGCAGAAGTTACTGCATTTTTCTCCTGGATTTATGTGTGTTGTCAGGTTTATTGTCATATGCACAAGCATGGTAAAGTGCAGATACAATGACAAACTTGTAGCAGAATTACAGGCAGAAATATACATTCAGAGAACACAGAATATAATTTGTATAGGAATTATACAAGACAGTGAAGGAAAATACCATGCAAAACACAATGACAAACAAGAGATGGTGCATTGTGTTCATTTGCTGGGGTAGAATGAGGGTTGTGTAGGTCGGTTGAAGAAAGAGGTGGTTGCAGGAAAGTCGGTGTTCCTGATCCTGAGGTGTAGTGGCAGCCCTGGCAGTCCAGAGTGCAGGTTCAGAGGGCAAATCTAATGGGCAAGGTTCCCTTGAGGCTCCCTCCAGTGCACCATGAACCACAATGTCACAACTGTATTGGTCTAGTTTCTGGCTTCTTCTTTTGAAGTACCTTGTGATGTTTGTATTAGATTATATCAGTGATACGGTTGTTGGTGGGGGCATTAATTGGCACTAAAATCTTGCATAGGGAAGTGAAAAGAAACAGTAATCTATGAATAACCTCCATAATATCACAAAGATGTCGTGGTCCATATAGGCTCCAATGACGTGGGTAGGAAGTGTGAGGAGGTCCTGAAAGGTGAGTTTAGGGAGGTGGGTACCAAGTTAAAGGACAGGACCTCCAGGACAGCAATCTCAGGATTGCTACCAGTGCCACGTGCAGGCAGGTTTAGCAATAGTAAGATAGTGCAGATCAACACGTGGTTGGAGACATGGTGCACGAGGGAGGGCTTCAGATTTATATATAATTGGGCAGTTTTCCTGGGAAGGTGGGACCTGTACCAGGGGGACAGTTTACATCTGAACAGGAGGGGGACAAATATTCTTGCAGGTAGGTTTGCTGGAGAGGCTCCAGTGGATTTAAACTAGATATGATGGGGGAGGGGAACCAGAGTGTAGGAACAGATGTAGGGGAGAAGGAATAAAAAGAAAATATTTAAAGTTGTTTCCACTGTTGGTGATAAACAGAGAGTAAGAGGTGGAAAATTTCTTAAATGCATTTGTTTTAATGCTAGGAGCATTATAAGAAAGGTGGATGAGCTTAAAGCATGGATTGATACCTGGAAGTATGATGTGGTAGCTATCAGTGAAACATGGTCACAGGAGGGGTGTGATTGGCAAATAAATATTCCTGGATTTAATTGCTTCAGGTGTGATAGAATCGGAGGGACAAGAGGGGGAGGTGTTGCATTGCTTGTCAGAGAAAATATTACGGCCGTGCTCTGGCAGGACAGATTAGAGGGCTCATCTAGGGAGGCTATTTGGGTGGAATTGAGGATTGGGAAAGGAGTGGTAACACTTATGGGGGTGTATTCTAGACCACTAAATAGGGAGCGAGACTTGGAGGAGCAAATTTGTAAGGAGATAGCAAATATTTGTAGTAAGCACAAGGTTGTGATTGTGGGCGATTTTAATTTTCCACACATAGACTGGAAAGCCCATACTGTAATAGGGCTGGATGGTTTGGAATTTGTAAAATGTGTGCAGGATAGTCTTTTGTAGCAATACATAGAGGTACCAACTAGACCAGAGACAGTGTTGGATCTCCTGTTAGGGGATGAGATAGGTCAGGTGACGGAGGTTTGTGTTGGGGAGCACTTCGGGTCCAGTGATCACAATGATATTGGTTTCAATATAATTATGGAGAAGGATAGGTCTGGACCCAGGGTTGAGATTTTTGATTGGAGAAAGGCTAACTTTAAGGAGATGTGAAAGGATTTAGAAGAAGTGGATTGGGACAATTTGTTTTATGGGAAGAATGTAATAGAGAAATGGAGGTCATTTAAAGGTAAAATTTTGAGGGTACAGAATCTTTATGTTCCTGTTAGCTTGAAAGGAAAGGTTAAAAGTTTGAGAGAGCCATGGTTTTCAAGGGATATCTACAATAAATATAGGCAGCATGGAGTAAATGAGGTGTTCGAGGAAGATAAAGAATGTAAAAAGAATCTGAAGGAAAAAATTAGAAAAACTAAAAGAAGATATGAGGTTGCTTTGGCAAGTAAGGTGAAAATAAATGCCAAGGGTTTCTACAGTTATATTAATAGCAAAAGGATAGTGAGGGATAAAATTGGTCCCTTAGGGAATCAGAGTGGACAGCTATGAGTGGAGCCAAAAGAGATGGGGGAAATTCTGAACAATGTCTTTTCTTCGGTATTCACGAAGGAGAAGGATATTGAATTGTGTCAGATAAGGGAAACAAGTAGGGGAGTTATGGAAACTATGATGATTAATGAAGATGAATATAAAAGTGGACAAGTCTCTCGGTCCTGACAGGATATTCCCTAGGATCTTGAGGGAAGTTGGTGAGGAAATAGCAGAGGCTCTGACAGAAATATCTCAAATGTCATTAGAAACGGGGATGGTGCCGGAGGATTGGCATATTGCTCATGTTGTTCCATTGTTTAAAAAGGGTTCCAAGAGTAAACCTAGCAATTATCAGCCTGTGAGTTTGATGTCAGGTGGGTAAACTGATGGAAAGTATTCTTAGAGATGGTATATATAATTCTCTGGATAGACAGGGTCTGATTAGGAACAGTCAACGTGGATTTGTTCATGGAAGGTCATGTTTGACATACCTTATTGAACTTTTTGAAGAGGTTACTAGGAAAGTTGATGAGGGTAAAGCAGTGGATGTTGTCTATATGGACTTGTGTAAGGCCTTTGACAAGGTTCCACACGGAAGGTTATTTAGGAAGGTTCAATCGTTAGGTATTAATATTGAAGTAGTAAAATGGATTCACAGCAGTGGCTGGATGGGAGATGCTGGAGAATAGTGGTGGATAACTGTGTGTCAGATTGGTGTCTGATGACTAGTGGTGTGCCTCAGGGATCTGTACTGGGTCCAATGTTGTTTGTCATATACGTTAATGATCTGGATGATGGGGTGGTAAATTGGATGAGTGAGCATGCAGATGACACTAAGATAGGTGGAGTTGTGGATAATGAAGTAGGTTTTCAAAGCTTGCAGAGAGATTTAGCCCAGTTAGAACAGTGGGCTGAAAGATGGCAGATGGAGTTTAATGCTGATAAATATGACGTGCTACATTTTGGTTGGAGTAATCAAAATAGGACATACATAATAAATGGTAGGGCATTGAAGAATACAGTAGAAGAGAGGGATCTAGGAATAATGGTGCACAGTTCCCTGAAGGTGGAATCTCATGTGGATAGGGTGGTGAAGAAAGCTTTTGGTATGCTGCGGTTTATAAATCAGAACATTGAGTATAGGAGTTGGGATGTCATGTTGAAATTGTACAAGGCATTGGTGAAGCCAAATTTGGAGTATTGTGTACTGTTTTGGTCACCGAATTATAGGAAAGATGTCAACAAGATAGAGACAGTAGAGAGAAAATTTTCTAGAATGTGACCTGGGTTTCATCACCTAAGTTACAGAGAATGGTTGAACAAGTTGAGTCTTTATTCTTTGGAACGCAGAAGGTTGATGGGGGGACTTGATAGAGCTATTTAAAATTATGAGGGGGATAGATAGAGTTGAAGTGGATAGGATTTTTCCATTGAGAGTGGGGGAGATTCAAACAAAAGGACATCAGTTGAGAGGTAAAGGGCAAAAATGTAGGGGTAACATGAGGGGGAACTTCTGTACTTAGAGTGGTAGCTGTGTGGAGCGAGCTTCCAGCAGAAGTGGTTGAGGCAGGTTCGATGTTGTTGTTTAAAATTAAATTGCACAGATATATGGACAGGAAAGGAATGGAGGGTTATGGGCTGAGCGCAGGTCAGTGGGACTAGTTGAGAGTAAGAGTTCGGCATGGAATAGAAGGGCCAAGATGGCCTGTTTCCATGCTGTAATTGTTATATGGTTAAAGGGAAATTTGAGTTTGTAAACAGGGACTGATGTGAAAGCAGAGACAGAGAACAGGAGAAATTAAGCATTATGCAGACATTTACTTGCCATTTTTAAAGTGTATTGTTTAGTGTTTGTGTTTCCAATGATACAAACCCGTTCAAATCGATGATGGAAATTTGATAGAATGGCCCTGTATCCTGTCACATGCACACATCAGTTCCACAGTTACAATTCATTTCTCAAAGCAACTTTCAATTTTGCTTCAGATCAGACTATACACATTAATGTTTAATACTAATTCAAATGTTTGAAGAGGGAAAAAGAGATTGGTGAGCTTTCACTCTAATCTCTGCTCAGAAACAGTTCTCAAAGCTATGATGCATTTTTTTCACCTCTGCACAGGGTCACTCAACTGGAATGCAAGGGAGGGGGAAACGGTTTTTGCAAGACACTTGCCTTAAACTCATTGGGTTCCTATTGGAAATGATTCCCAGAGACAGCACTTACCAGTGTTTGAATGAAAGAGACCTACGGCTTAGAAACAAGCCCTTCGGGCCACCTAGTGCATGCCAAACTATTATTATGCCGAGTCTGATTGAGGTGCACCTGGACCATTACCCTCCATACCCCTCCCACTGTGTACTGATCCAAAATTTTATACTTTGTAATCAAACCCATAATCACCCACTTCTGCCAGCAGCTCGTTGCACACTCTCACCATTCTGGGTGAAAAATTTCCCTCAGAGACTGGAGAGAGTATTCGGTCATATTCCCCTTAAACATTTCACATTTCCCTTAACCCCTGACCTCCAGTGCTAGTCTCATACATTCTCAGGAAAAAACCCTGCTTGCAATTACCTTTGACTTTTCGCAGCCAGCAGGTCACTCCAGAGAAGTGGAATCTTCTCCGTTGCAGACTGTCACTCTCAGAGGCCGGCTTGCAGTCTTCCCCTGCTGACTCAGCTGTGGTCGTTCCTTCCTCCCTGGAGGTGCCTGGTTCCACTTTTTCTGCACCTTCCCCCGCAGACATGTCCAGCTCTGGCCTGGAGCTCTCAGCTTGGGCATCAGGGATAGCCAGCATCTGGCAGGAGGAGGTGGCTGATTCCAACTCTATCATACAATGGGCAGCCTCTTTCAGTGCCTCTTGGATAATGCTGGTTGCCATGGCATCTGCCCATGGAACCAGTCTCTCTGCTGTTGTTTCCTGCACCTTGCCTCCTTTCTTGGACATCATCCTGCTATATAACAATTTCCTCAGAGGCACACAAGTGGCTGCTGACCAGGTTTTTCCTTCCCCTTGCCCGGGGCTCCTGACTTTCTCCAATGATTTTTCAGTTTGCCCCAGATCATGGTCTTGCGAGGTGCTGGCCTTTGTGTCATCCCAATGCTCTTCAACGGGACAAGTTCGCTTCGAAATGCAGCATCTTTTCTTTGACTGTTGGTTGGAGTTGGACTTTTTATCACCCTTTTTTTTGGGGACCGCAAACATATATATGATAAACAGGCTGCTGAGCCCAGGCGGTGATGGCCTTCTTGCTTTCTCCAGCACCATCCATCTTGCTGGAAGAAGAGAAGGACAAAGTTAACTAAGTTCTGCCTGTCAAATATAGACGATACTTAACCGATTAGCACCATTGAATAAGAACTCTGTCCATTTCTGGTGGAAGATCTGATCATTTCAAACAAACGTCAAGGTGCATCATAAAAACACCCAGGATTAAAGTGCCTGCAAACTACTAAAACACTACATGATGCACTGCAAACTCTGAATTTCCTCCTGAATTGGTCAAGGTTTTATTTCTCCTTTAGTTTATCGGATGAGACCCCGACACATGGGTATGACCAATATGACAGTGCATCTGGCTGTAACATCCATCAATGTTCAGAGATGGAAAAAGCTGGAGAGAGCAGTGGACTCAGCCAATACATCACTGACACGTCCCTCTCCACCATCAGAGATTCCTACCAGGCTGAGCAGCACAAAGGACCAATCAGCCCACTCGTGCTTCGATTTATGTCCCTGTCCGATGTCAGCATTTGTCATCCACCCTGACTGGGTGTCAACTGATATCTGTTTGATTGTAGGAGATCTGTTATCCTTCGTACAGTCAGTGTCCAGTCCCACATTCAGTGTTGGGCTGGGACTGGTGAGACTGACTGTAGAAAGGATAGCAGATCTCCTTAAATCAAACAGGTACTAGTTGAAACCCTGATGGCTTACTACCATCAGGTGATTACATAGTTTTCTCACAATATCGATTATTTACAGAAACTTGCCCTGCACATCTCCTGTGAAATTAAACCATCTCACTTTATCAGCCAGCCTACCGACGTTGAGGCATTTCGAACGTGGGAGAAAGATTCCTTTCCGCTTCCATTCAACCTTTTCTGTTCTCTCTTTGCCTCTCAGAACCTTCTAACTCAGCCCCTCCGCTCCACAGAAAGCGACACACATTTGTCCCACCTCTCCCAACACCATATGCCCGCTAATCGAGGTTCATATACACACACACACACACACACACACACACACACACACACACACACACACACACACATCTCTTCTTACGGACTCCCTTCTCCTGGCGCTCACCTTGCCGTCTGCCCCTTCTTTTGCGAGATGGTCGGTGGTCTCGGGTTTCTCCTCCTCTCGTTCCCGATGGCTGTCCAACAGACTGGGAAGGGCGAGTTCCTGAAGAGATCCGCCCAGTTCCATTTTCTGAAAGTTACCACAACTCTCCAACAGACAATAATGATGAAAGGAACGGAACACCCGACTCCTCGTCGATTCTCGATACGATGGTTTTCCCCGCTTGGGGTCGGGCTCAACAATCAATCTGGTTTCCCTCAGACAACACAGTAACTCTCCTCCCACCTGTGGATCAGATGGACGGTGGACCTTTCTCACAACTCTGGCGACCTGCTGGATTGTGATTCTTCTTCGTTCTCGGAATTCGGCGGGACAGTAACTTTCCTTTCAATTGCAGGGTCGGATAGTGCAATCGCTCTCTTTACCAGCGGCGTCTGGTTAGACACGACGTCTCCCCTCACCAACAAGTTCCAACGACACTAACTCGCTTCAAACCAAACAATGCCTTGTCTGACCCCCTCTCCCAACGTCAGGTCAGACGTAAGAATGGCCCCCACCCCCAACGTCAGGTCAGATGAGAAAAGGCCCCCTGGGTCATATAGGACAGTTGCTCAATATCCACCCCCCGCCTCCCCGTGGGTCGGATTGGCCCTACCCTCTCTGGTCCTCTGAGAAACAAAATTACTGTTATTTACAAAACTATGTCTCTTGGAACTTCGACATCACTACAATACTACAACATAAACACTAGGGACAATAACACTAACTGACACAGACTAAATTAAAATGTTCCCATCCTGATCTGGGATGCTATTTATCCCCTGTCCCGGAACACTTGCGGGGTAGCCGAGGTCACCGCGTGATCTTCCTACAGGTTTACCGGGGCACCCACACACCCCGGATAATTCCCGGGCAGTCAGTCTCCGGGACCCGTTCCCTATCCTAGCCAGCCCCAAAGAGCAAGTTTACTGAGACATCCTCCTCTCTCCTTTCATCCCACCGAACTGCATTAGCAAATATGAAGAGGGTCAGGCTAAAATGCAAGCACAAGACCAGGAGCAGCTCTTCAGAAATGCAAATTGGGACTGCAGCCTCGCACTCTCCATGTACACCTGGTACGTACATGGTCTCTTCTGATCCGCAGAAGCAACGATGTGCAAGCTTATGAACTAATTGCAGGGCACAGCACAGCAGATCCAACCCAGGTCCAAGTAAATTCCTGCGCATTACTGTAGTTTAAATTCTGCAGTTATTCCTCCCAACAAATTGTGTAGTTAATTATAAATTGTCACATTGGGGTGCTGGGAACGGACACAAGTGCAAGACACAGACACTGAAGTACAAGGAAGAGGACTTGACTAGAGTAGGGACGTGACAGGATTCAGACCAGGAGCAGGGACAAGAATGCAGACTAGGGCTAGGGAAAGTGGGACCAGGACTAGGAGGCAAGGCTATGACTCCGAGCCCGAGACTGGACAAGGACACAGAACCTGGGTTTTGCCTCAGGCTCGGATCCCAGAACAAGGCAAGGACATGACATGGCTTCAGGCTGGGGTCTTGGTCTTGAGCTTGGCTGCAAGCTGGCGACTTGGGTGTTGAGCTTGGCTGCAGGCTGGCGACTTGGGTGTTGAGCTTGGCTTGGGATCCTCGAGGCTTGGGTTCTCGGAGATTGGCTGCGGGATCCTCGAGGCTTGGGTTCTTGCAGATTGGCTGTGGGATCCTCGAGTCATTCTAGTTACCTCAAGACAAGTGGAAGCATCAAACCCTCCTCGTACATTAACCTTTTCATTCACAGAATCATTCTCCTGAACCTCCTTTGCTCCCCCTCCAATGTCAGAACATCTTTTCTTAGAAAAGAAGCCCAAAACTGCTCACAACAGTTCAAGTGCAGACTGACCAATGCCTTGGAAATAGCAACTACTTTCACTTCTGCCCACTAACACTCTCAATTTTCTTACTTTCTGCTCATGTCTTCCACAGTGAAGATTGATGCAAAATACTTAAGTTCATCCGCCATTGCTTTGTCCCCAGTTACTGCCTCTCCAGCGTCATTTTCCAGCGGTCCTACATCCAATCTCACCTGTCTTTTACTCTTGATATGTCTGATAACTTTTTGTATCCTCTTTTATATTATTGGCTAGCTTACCTTCATATTTCATCTTTCCCCCTGCTGTAGCTTTTTTACTTGCCTTCTGTTAGTTTTTAAAAGCTTCCCAATCCTCTACCTTCCCATTACTTTTGCTATATTATATGCTCTCTCGTTTCCCTTTATTCGGTCTTTGACTTCCTTTGTCAGCCCGGTTGCCTCATCCTCCCTTCAGAATATTTCTTCTTTGGTATGTATCTATCCTGTGCCTTCCAAATTTCCCCCGGAAACACCAGTCATTGCTATTCAGCTGTTATCCCTACTGGTGTCCCCATCCAGTCAACTTTGACCAGCTCCTATCTCATGCCTCTGTAATTCCCTTTACTCCACTGTAACACTGAAACATCCGACCTTAGCTTCTCCTTCTCAAATTTCAGGGTGAATTCTATCACGTTATGATCACTGCCTACTCAGGGTTCCATAGCTTTAAACTCTCTATTCTAATCCTGTTGATTACATAAAACCCAATCCAGAAATGCCTTTTCCCTTGTTACTCAACCACAAGCTGCATCAAAAAGCCACAACGCAGGCATTCGTGAAACTCTCCCTCTTGGTATCCAGCATCAACCTGATTTTCCCAATCTACCTGCACATTGAAATCCCCCATGACTATCATAACATTAGCCTTTTCTATCTCCATTGTAATTTCTACCCTTTGGAGACCTGTATATAACTCCCGTCAGAGTCTTTTTATCCCTGCAGTTTCTTAACTCTACAGCTTCTGATCCAATGTCACCTTTCTTTGAATTTGATTTCATTTTTTAACCAACAGTGGTACTCCACATTCTCGGCCTACTTGACTGTCCTTTCGATATAATGTTTATCCTTGAATGTTAAGCTCCCAACTATGATCTACTTTCAGCTGCAACTCAGTGATGCCCACAACTGTATGCACCAGCTGCTCATACGACCATCCACCGCCTGCTCTCATGGCTTCACATGACCCTGATACGGGGTTGGCTAAGCAACTGCTACGCCTTGCCCGCGTTACGCCTCCTTTGCTAGAGTCGTATCTCCACCCCACCATCCATTGCTATCAATTACTCTGTGCTTATTGGGAGAAAATTGTGTTTGTTGGTTGGGTTTCCCGTGCAGTTTGAATACTTTCTCAGTGAATTGTGCCTGTTGGATGTATGATATAGGTTGTTCCTGGATACAAGCTCTCGCTGATTTGGGTTACCAATAAATTAACTTACATTTGTTTAGAGATTTAGTGCGGAACAGGCCCTTGTGACTCAGTGAGCTGCACCACCCAGCAACCCAACTATTTAACCCGGGCTTCATCACAGGACAATTTACAATAACCAATTCACCTACTAACCTGTTCATCTTCGGAATGTTGGAGTAACCCAGAGCATCCGAGGAAATCGACATGCTCAAGGGAAAGACACTGAAAGTTCTTACTTAGCCACCCCCGTATCAGGGTCATGTGAAGCCATGAGAGCAGGCGGTGGATGGTCGTACGAGCAGCTGGTGCATACAGTATCACAAGTATGTTGTGATACAGAGGTTATGTGACCACTGATGCCGAGTAGACAATCTCTGAAGAGAATTGGTAATGGGTGGGGTCACCCGTCTTGTACAGTCACTGCCCAGAAGGCGGCAGTGGCAAACTACTGTGGAACAATCCTATTTGGTTGACTATGATTGCCCACATCATAAGACACAGCACATGATGATGAATTTATAGCAGAATTTATGTCAGCGTGGAAGTTCTTACAGACAGCGCTGGAACTGAACTTCAATCTCCCAACGCCCTGTGCCGTAATAGCGTTGTGCTAACCGCTACGCTACTGTGGCACCGTTCCCCATTCCCACACTATTCTTTGCTAGAGAAATGAACTTGGGATGTTTACTGAAAATTAGCAAGTGCTAATAGTAATTAGCACTCACACTCTGGTCGATGCAACCTAAATAAAAATCTAATTATTGGAAATCTTAAAGAGATGATAAGAAATATTCCGGAAATCAGCGCAGAGAGAAGGGAAGTTGACATGTTTGGAAGAAAAGCTTTCATTACTTTGGGAAAGCTGAGAAGTAAACAACTTTTCAGATGAAAATGAGGGTAAAGGAAGATCACAGATCTGAAAACAAGCACAAAGTGGGACTCTCAGATAACAGGAGCAGTTGCTGGCAAATAAAGGTCCTCCTACCAATTGACGGGGTTTCCCTGCAGAGTGAGGTATGCCGCTGACGGTGTCTCCAGACCGACAGCCCGGTATCAGGGGTTGGAAACCTCTAGCCCAGCCTCATAGCTCTCAAACCCGCGACACCCGCCCGCTGCATTTCCATTGGACACCCGATTGTCGGCGACAGCCAATCAGGAGTCTCTTCCCCCGCTCCCCCCATTCGCCCGGTGTGCGACGTCATCTAGGGCGGGGACCAATATGCGTCTAGGTCACGTGGACTAAACAGTAAAACGCCTGCCCTCTCATTCCATTGGTCCAACAGCTGTGGGGGTGGGTCCCTCCGCGTGCTGCTGCCGTCGGTCTTTTTAAAACTGGAAATCAGTAACAGCCAACGGTTTCAGGGGATCGGAGCGACAATGGGAGAACAGGGGAGGTAAGGCGAACGTATTTGCAAAGACCGACGTCACGAATGAATTGGACAAGCTCAAGGCCAGCGCTGCCGTGGGCCGGAATCCAACGAGTTTGAGGAAAGCGCGCGCGCTCGCTCGCCTGAGACCACAACACGTGACCCTCAGCTGTCCATCATCTCGAACCCCACCTTCTGTTGGCCACTTGCTCATCGGATTGGATAGATTTTGTGTCACGTGATACCCCACCTCTCTCCGTCACACCTGCGTGTTGGTATCTGCACCTGGTGCTGTATTAATTAATCCCGATTCAGGTAAACCTCCAGTGGCTATTTAAATGTCCGGATGGTACATGGCCAACACACCTGAGAATGCGCTGAAGGCGGACTGCCTGCGTTTGCCACACATTCCGGCACCAACAAAACATGCCCATAATGTACAGCAGAAACAACACAACAAAGTACATTTCCATCCTCCACCCACCCAACATACCTCCAACCCTCAGACAGGCTGCCTCTGGACCTCTCCGTTCAGCTCTGCCCCTCTGATTCCTTTGGGCTTCTCCCTTCGGTTTTCAACCTTCAGCTTTCTACCTCTGGAGTCCAGGCACCCACTGTGTAGAAAACAATTGCCCCAGTTCCCTTCGAAACCTCTTTCTTCTCAGCTCAACCTTTGTCCTCTTGTTGTAGGCACCCCCACAGAGAGGGCTGAAAATTACTGTATTCTCAAGCCAGAATTGGCTGCCCACTTGTTCCCTGGTTCAGTGTAGTACTGTTCAGTATTGGTGGTAGGAGGAGGAAAGGGATCTGATTTATAGACAAGTCATGCTGAGGTGGGATGGCATGCTTCACTCCATGAAGAGTCGATTAGCAGATTTGTGTCTTTAATTCATTTTCTGGATAAGGGCGTCAATGAAAGGCCAACTTGTATTGCCCATACTTAATGGAAGCACTTGATCTATTTCCTTGAATCACTACAGTCCTTAGTATAGTGTTTCCAGGGAATTCTCTACCCTCTGATTGAAATATTTCTAATTATTTCATTACGAGAGTGCAGGCAGCTTATTTCACAACTGGTTCTCAATACTGCAGCAAGAGAACAATCACTGAGGAGGAAATTATAGGATTTAAATTCAGCAACAATCCATAATTTCATGGTTACCACTGCAAATGTTTTATTCCAGGTTTCAAAGTCAAAGAAAATGCTTATAGTACCATGTGTCTGCTGGTGACACACTTTTGTTTATTTTTCTCCCAATTTAGTAGCTTTGTAGATCATGTGAACCTGTATGTGGTTTTTTTTCTTTGAGTGGCATCTGCCTCCCTCACCCTTTAAAGCAGTGGGTTCCAGGCCTTTTGAATGAAAGGTTATTTCCTTGGAAAGGGCTGGAGGTCAGCGATTACTGATGTAAATCTCCTTAGCTCTGAGCTAAGAGGACTCTAACTTCCTAACTTTTTAGAATTCTTCTCCATGATTCTGGAATATCATTCTCAGTGGGGATAATCTCGGGATATACTATTTTTGGATTTATTCCCAGATGTGCCTTCACATAACTTTTGCCTTAATCTATACTGCCACCAAACCTTCATCTTTTTGTGACTCATGCACCACTGTCCCGTATCAACGTAAACACAAATACAGTACACATTAGCAGATCGGATGATCGTTAACTGTTAGAGAAACTTGGGGTACTCTGAAAGATCAGCTTTGCTTTTCACAGTAAAATGCATTGATTGCTTCAAGACCCAGCACAGTCCAAGGATGTACAGGGGGCAGCTTGCAAGTGTTATCATGTTTCTGGCACCAACATCACATGCCCACAACTTTTTAACCCAGGGGTTCCCAATCTTTTTCATGCCGTAGACCAATACCATTAAGCAAGGGGTCAGTGGACCCCAGGTTTGGAACCCCTGTTCTAATTCTAACCTTTGGAATGTGGGAGGAAACTGGAGCAAGTGCCTTTGTGTCTCACTGCCTTGTCTCCATGCTTCCCTCATTTATTGAGCCAGTATGCTCATTGTGAGCACCAGTTTTCCACTGCTGATTAATTTTTCACTGTCAATCAGAATAGCCTTCTCTCACAGGTGTTATATTTGTCTCAAGTCTCAGAATAAGTGGTCAGCCATTCTGGACTGGAATGAGAAGGAACTTTTCCACTTGTAGGGCACAGAATCTTTTGAATCCTGTGCTAGAGGGATATGAAGGCTCAGATGTTTAGCATATTCAGGGAATCACAGGATGTGGGATTAGTGTTATAAACTGTCACTGGTTAAAACAAGTTTGCCATGATCTTATGAATGGGATAGTAAGCACAAGGGGTTGAAGGGTCTATTCCCATTTCTTTAATGTTCCTGCTGGTAAACAGTTACAATTTTAAACAAAAAAATGACCCCCCCCCCCCCCCAAATCAGTACTGAGAGGAACTGCTGATGTTTTGGATCAAAACCCAGTTCAAGACCTGATGCAGGATTTCCACCTGAAAAGTTGTCAGTTCCTTTCACCTCACAGATGCTGCTCAACCTGCAGATAGTTTGTTGTTTCAGTCTTTCGTTTAGATTTGTGCTTTAAATCCACATAGAGTGAACTCCACTCATTCTCACATTTGTGTGTTTGGGTGTGTGTGTGTCTCTCTCTCTCTATCTCTCTCTCTCTATCTCTCTCATATACAAGGAGAAAACAGTGTCTTTATATTGATTTGATGCTGAGATACATTCTCGAACGCACTGGGACACATCAGTGATGTAAGCTGAGGTCATCCGGTGTTTCAGGTCATTCAACATCAGAGACTCTCTCTCAGGTGACTCAGCCAGGGTTGATCAGTCCCTGGCTTGTATCACACCTCTTGATCCACAGCCATCTTAAGGCTTGCTCAGCAGCTGATGGCTCTTTTCTTTGCAGCCCATGTAATGCCAAGGAGAGAGTAGGTTCTGCACAGCGAGCAGCCAGCAAAACCTCTACACCTCAGATCTATAGGCTCACATCATGCCCTCCTCTTGTTGTTCAGATTTTTTCATTTACAAGGCAGTTAACTACAGGTAATATACTGTGAATTTAAAAGGTACTCTAGGTAGAATATCCCTGTTAATCACTGTAGACACTCATATTATTTGTTCTTGTCAGTAGCAAATTTGGCTTGTTACAATGCATGTATAAAATAATCTTTGCATTGTGTTAAATTGAATGCAATTCAGCGTATATTCACACATTTTTCTATAACACTCTCAATTATTAGCCATTTTCAATAACCGAAGTACTTTATGTGAATAATAAATGCATATCAGGGCGTCATGGTCGCATTGCAGTCTGCACAATGCTGTTCCAGCTGGGGGGGTGGGGGTGGGGGGGTTGGAGTTCGGGGTTCAATTCCAATGTCATCTGAAAGGAGTCTGAATGTCCTGCTTGTGGAATGCGTGGATTTCCCCCAGGTGCTCTGGTTTCTTCCCACTTTCCAAAGACATACCAGTGAGTAGGTTAATCGGTGATTGTAAATTGTCCTGTGATTAGGCTGGGGTTAAATGGTGGCTGTCTGGCGGCACAGCTTGAAGGGCCTGTTCCATTACGTATCTCTAAATAAAATTAAACAATAGGCAAGATATAATGCTGGATAATCTAATTACCAACAACTTTCTTTCTGAATAAAGTTCACAAGATCTTAAAGAGAAGGCTACATGACACCATCCTTTAAGTTGACCACACTGACAAGAATGAATTGAAAGAAGATGGTGACATTTTCAAAGAACCTTTGATAGGGAAATCTCATCTGGTTAAACAAAAATTAGCTAATACCTATAAAATAATTCCAGATAAGAAATTTGATTTTGCTGCAGTTGCAAGAAGAGATTAGATGAACTTTTGGAGGTAAAGTAAACCATAGCATAATTTTGAAAAGAGAAAATGTGAGGTTTATTTTATCTGTGTTACTGTGTTAGAAAGGAAGCTGCTTCTCAGATGCTTGCTCAGCCATTTTACTCCACACCACTTTCTTGTGCTAACCCCATAACCCCATATTCTAGATTCCCCTGATATCGGAATCAAATTCAGGTTTAATATCACTGTCATATGTCCTGAAAAAGGCAAATTTTTCATGCTAGGGATCCTTAGTTTGAAACTGATAAAGTGTGGTAGCACTTCATGGTTTTAATTAGCCATTTGAAATGTTATACATGTGTTTTTGTGTAGCAGTTTAGAGAAATGGTTGAAAGTTATACTGCATAGTTAAATGCTGCTGAGGGTTCTGCCCTAATTCTGCAAAAAGATATCTTGCAATCACACCTCAAGTTTAACATCTACACCAAGAATAGCACAATTCTGTACAGTTATAGCCCAGAATGAAACTTCAACAAAATTACAGCCATGCATTTTCAAAAACCTCTCTTCCAGTCAGGGAAAAGTTGGGTAAGGGTATTGTCCCATAACCACTTTTCATGTGTTTGCATTGATTACATAAATAAAGGATACTGTGAAACTAATGGTGTTCTAGCTATTAAGAACTTACACTTAATCATTGTGTGTTTAGATAATTAAAAGAAACATTTAATGAATTGAAATAAAGCAGATTTTAATTCTAGGGTTGATGAAAAGGGATATAAATCCCTCGATTAAATTTAATTTGATTAAATATTCTAAAATAAAAGTGCTCCCCAGCATGTGTCATTCCATCCTGAGAGCAGTTAGGAAATGCCGTGAATAGCTTCATGCTAAAACTGGTATTCCTGGATTTAGTTTGCAATAACAATCAATTGCATTTGTTGTTAGTTCATTTGAATTGCTGCAACAATTCAGGGAGCAATAATTACAAACATATTTCCATTGCTTAACCCTCTTAGCAGCACTCTGAATAACGAGTATTGATAATCCTGAAATCACATTGGTAATCCATCCCTTTTCTGTTCAAACCAGAAACCGATCAATATTGCCTGGTTTGAAATTATTCAAAAGTCACCTTCTAACTTTGAGAATCACACCCATGAATTTTCCCATTTCAAACAGGATCTGCCATGGAATTTGATGTTAGCTTAGGGGCAACAATGGCTGCCCTGTGCTACTGGAAGAGTTAGGATATGATCCTGGAACTTCTGGTTGCATGATGATTACAGGATAGTTATGGCCACAAGTCTCCATCTTTTGGGACTCAGCTTCATGCTGGCCTCCTTTTTCAATTTACAAATATATGAAAATAGCAGAAGAGGAAAATGATCCCAATGCCAGTAATGTGGATGTTACAACTACCAGTGTTGGAGAAAAGAGTGATGAATGCTGACACGAGGAAATCTGGAGATGCTGGAAATTCTGATATGTCTATCCACGGCCTCCTCTACTGTAAAGATGAAGCCTCACTCAAGTTGGAGGAACATCACCTTATATTCCGTCTGGGTAGCCTCCAACCTGATGGCATGAACATTGACTTCTGAAACTTCCGCTAATGCCCCACCTCCCCCTCGTACCCCATCCGTTATTTATTTATATACACTTTCTTTTTCTCTCTCTCCTTTTTCTCCCTCTGTCCCTCTCACTATACCCCTTGCCCATCCTCTGGGCTTTTTCCCCCTCCCCCTTTTCTTTCTCCCTAGGCCTCCTGTCCCATGATCCTCTCATATCCCTTTTGCCAATCAACTGACCAGCTCTCGGCTCCATCCCACCCCCTCCTGTCTTCTTCTATCATTTTGGATCTCCCCCTCCCCCCTCCCACTTTCAAATCTCTTACTAACTCTTCCTTCAGTTCGTCCTGATGAAGGGTCTTGGCCTGAAACGTCGACTGTACCTCTTCCTAGAGATGTTGCCTGGCCTGCTGCGTTCACCAGCAACTTTGATGTGTGTTGATGAATGCTGAGCTCTGTTAGCTCTACGGCAGGCAAAATTGCAGAGCTAATGAAGGAATTTAAACACCACAAGATATGGGCTTGGGAGCCATTAGGCCCATCAAGTCTGCTCAGACATTTTATCTCCCAATACATTAAAATTTACTTCAATAGGGATTAACAAGCACCAATGGGACGTGGGATTGTGTAGAGACAGAAGGAACAAAATCACATGAATTAATGTTTATGGGGCATCAGTGTGCCAAAATGGAGAAGAATTGAGTAGTCAAGTGACAGCCGTCTAGGTTTTTAAAAGTTATCTGATGACAATGCATTTGAGAAGGGCAGTGGAGGTTTGATTAGTTACAGCCTGTTTAGCCGATGTTATTGGCAACAAGTGCCACACTTCCTTTGCCAAACATTAAAAAATGCACTGTGAGGAAAATGCTTAATTTTTGCTTTGATAGGAAGAAAGTAAAATTGCTCTGAATTTTATTCGTTAAGGAACAAAACATGTTTAGAATGGAGAAAGGCCTTTGAAAATTAATAAAAAGGTAGAATGGAGAAAGGCCAATATTCATTTTTATTTCTTTTTCCCCAAAAGGACAAACTAAGAAATAAAGACCTTTATAGTAAACACTTCAAGGCAATGACTCTTTCCCTTTCTGATGACATAAAATCTAAGGCAAAATAATTGGCACCTGAATGATATAAACTAATAGCTGATGTTTTCACGGGAGAATTAAAAAAATTAAGATTTAAGAGTAGGTATTTATTTTAATACTTAAATATACTTATTTATTTGAATACTTATTTTAAATAGGCTGATCATGTTTGTTTAGTGTGATCTGGATCTGTCACCACATTTTGAAAAGAATGCCTGGATCTGTACCTGAAGAGCTAAGGCTCGGGACTGAGTACTGAAAAGAGATTAGACATAGTTTTCCCCCAAAATCAAGTTGTTATGTTTTGATTTGAGTTGATGATTAGGATGCAGAGCAAATTACTATATTTGAAAATAGCAAAAATGCTTGTGTGGGAACTGAAAAAAATTAGACTGCAGAATTCAAGCAGGTAAATTGGTAAATGAAATTTAATGTTGGGGAGTATGAAATGATACATTTTGGCAGAAAGCACAAAAAAACTGTCAGCAGGAGAGAAACCTGGGTGTGTATGTGCTCAGATCCTTCAAGGTGCTAGGTTGCAAAAGTGATGGGTAAACATATGAAATCATGGATTCCTTACAGATGTGTAATTCAGGCCAGAACATTCAGTATTGATCCTTGATGTGATCACAACAGAAGTAACATGAAGGACCAAGGGAACTTGCAGAAAAAAGTTTCTAGAATGGTTCTACGGTTAAGGGATATCAGTTATTAGGACAGACAAGAAAATCTAGAGCACACAAGGTTAGTGAAGATTGGTAGAGATGTGCGAAACTAACCAGGTAAATATGAAGAAGCTGTTCAATTGAGTGGACAGATTAAGTAAATGACGATGGATTTGAAGTTCAAGCAAGAAGTCTGGGGGTGGTGCAAGGATAGAGATTTTATAGAGTGAGAAATTATCTGGAATGAACTACCTGAAAGTGAGATCGATGCAAAATCAATTGTGTAATTAAAAAGGAATCAGATACAAATTTAATACAAAAAATGCTGGGCTTGGTGGTGGTTGACGATGGGAGGGAAATTGAACAAGTGAATTGTTCTTCAAAGAACAAGTAGAGTCAATGATCAACGTGTTCTCCTGTGCTCTTTATTCTTTTTTGGTGTTTAATTCAGAATGCAGTATTGCATGTTTGAAATGATTGCATATGCCATTCTAACAGATTTTACTTTAATTCCACAGATTGCCGCCAGATTTCTCTGGGATCCAGAATATGATAACTGGTGTGAAAGCCAATTTCAAACAACTTCATCTTTTGTAGTAGGGATAGTGTATGCTGTATATTTTGATAGCATTACTATAATGTTTACCATTTACTTCATAATTTAGAGAGCGTTTTAAAAAGCATATTGTAGTTTGTTGAAGAAATTAAACCCAGAATTCACAAAGTACGCAAGCGTGGAGTATAAAATTGTTTCACTTAATCCAAAATTTTATCTGCACTTTCAGTTTTAATAAGTATCAAGTACGGGGATAAGGCAGGAACTGGATACTGATTGTGGATGATCAGCCATGATCACAGTGAATGGCGGTGCTGGCTCGAAGGGCCAAATGGCCTACTCCTGCACCTATTGTCTATTGTCTAAGTACATGCTTTGTGTGCAAATAAGTTTACATAATTTTAAATTATCATTAGTTAGCAATAATATCACAAATCAATGTGAAGTAAATAGTTTTTCCTAATTCAAGAAGCCTGCCATGACATTTCATATGTTTATAACTTCTTTTCAAAGTTCAAAGTAAAATTTATTATCAGAGAACATACATGTCACCACATACAATCCTGAGATTCTTTTTCTGTGGGCATACTTAGCAAATATATAGAACAGTAACTGTAAACATCAGGAACTATAAACTTTAAGCAAACTGCACAAATGTCGATATAAATGAACTGCAATAGTTAAGAGTTTGAAACAATATAACAGAGTCCTTAAATGAATGTACCTATTGCCTTTTGTTGAAGAGCTGATGGTTGAGGGGTGGTAACTTCATGAGCCTGGTGATGCAAGTCCTGAGGCTCCTGTACCTTCTACGTGATGGCAACAGGAGGAAAAGAACATTGCCTGGGTGGTGAGGATCTTTGATGATGGATGCTGCTTTTCTGTGGCAACATTTCATGTAGATGTGCTCAATGGTTGGGAGAGTTTTACCAATGATGCACTGCACCAAATCCACTATCTTTTGTAGGATTTTCTGCTCAGAGGCATCGATGTTCCCATATCAGGCTGTAATGCAGCCAGTCAGCGCACTTTCCACTGCACATCTATAGAAGTTTGCCAAGGTTTACAATGACATGCCGAACCTCCACAGACTCCTGAGGAAGCAGAGGCGCTGTGGTGCTTTCTTTGCAATCATATTCAATAATGGGTCCAGTACAAGTCCTCTGAGGTAGTGACACCCAGGGATTTAAAGCTACTGACCCTCTCCACCTCTTTTCCTCCAATGATTACTGGCTCATGGACCTCTGGTTTCCCGCTCCTGAAGTCTACAATCAGTACCTTGCTCTTATTGACACTGATTGAGAGGTCATTGTTATTACACCACTGAGCTATATTTTCAGTCTCCCTCCTGTACGCTGATTCATCGCCCCCTTTGATACAGTGGTGTCAAAAACAAATTTGTATTGTTGTTGGAGCTGTATGTAGCTACATAGTTGTAGGTGTAAAGCGAGTAGAGCCGGGGGCTGTACACATCCCTGTGATGCTCCTGTAGGAGATTGTAGAGGAGATGTTTTTGCCAATCTGAACTGACTGGGGTCTACAAGTGAGGAAATCCAGGATCGAATTGTACAAGGAGGTACTGAGGCCCAGGTCTCAGAGGTTATTGATTAGATTTGAGGGGATGATGGTGCTATAATTGATGAAGAGCATCCTGATGTATGCACCTTTGCTGTACAGATGTTCCAGAGTGGTGTGAACAGCCAGTGAGATAGTATCTGCCGTAGACCTGTTTCTTCGGTAGGAGAATTGGAGTGGATCTAAGTCAGCATTCAGACAGGAGCTTCATCACCTGCCTGTCAAGACACTGAATCACTGTGGATGTAAGTGTCGCTGGGCGATCGTCATTGAGGCAGGTTACCAAGCTCTTGGGCACCGGTACGATTGAAGCCTGCCTGAAGGAGGTGGGTACCACACATTGCCAGAGCCAGTTGGTCAGTACAGGTCTTCAGTACTCAGCCAGGTACTCTCTTCTGTACTAGTTCTCCATAATCCTCAACTCCTACGTCTATTTCAAATACTTATCTATTTCCATTTTAAATAACATAATAATCTGGTCTTCACCAACTCAGGGCAGGGAATTCCCGAAATTCACTGCCCTCTGAGAGAAGGAACTTTTTCACAACAGTTTTAAATCACAATCCCCTTTTTTGGAACACCTTCCTCATGTTCACAATTCTCCTACTAGTGAAATTAAGTCAATATTTATTCTCACAAGACTCTTGGGATCATGCAAGTTCAAATAAGAGCACCTCTCCTTTTTCTAAGCTCCAAAAAATTACTGTCTACCCATGCCACACTGTGATTTTTAAAAATGTCTAGCCTCTCTTGACAGAACAATCCTTTCATTCAAGGAGCTAATCTGGAATGCTTCTAATGCTACTGGATGCTCCTTCATGAGGAGAAGCGAACTGTTCACAGATATGGCCTCACCAACACTCTGTTCTGTACAACTGTGACAAAACCTCCCTGTTCTTAAACTCCATACCCTTTGCAATAAAGATAAAAATTCTGCTTAGATTATTGGACTTGCCTGCAAACATTTTATGAATTAGATCATGAGATATCAGAGCAGAATTAGGCCATTCAAGGCATTGAGTTTGCTCTGCCATTCTATCATGGCTGATTTATTGTTCCTCTCAATGCCATTTTTCTTGCCTTCTCCCTGTAACTTTTGATATCTTTAATAATCAAGAGCCTATCAAACTCCACTTTAAATATAGCCAATAACCTGGCTGCCACGGCTGTCTGTGGCAATGAATTCTGGCTCTGGCTAAAGCAATTCCTCCACATCTCTTCTAACCTTCTAGTCTGAGGCTTTTCCCTCTGGTCTTAAACTCCCCCAGTACAGGAAACATACTCTCCACGTCCACTCTATCTAGTCTTTTCAATATTTCATGGGTTTCAATGTGATTTCTGCCCCCCCCCCACCATTCTTCTAAACTCCAACATGTACAGGCTAAGAGCCATCAAATGCTCCTCACATGTTAACCCTTACATTCCCAGAATTATTCTCATGAACCTCCTCTGGACCCTAAATTTACTATCTTTACCAGCTCTCGTATTTCAACTCTCTGTTACATCCAGAAACAACTTGAACAAATTTGTCAAACGTGATTTCCCTTTCATAAATCAGGTTGACTATGTTTCATTTCATTCAGCTTTCATAAGATTAGTTATATCCTCTTGATTATTGACTCAAGCATCTTGCCAACAATATATGTTAAACTAACTGACCTAGAGATCCCTGCCTTCCATCTTCACCTTTTAAAGAAGAGAATCACATTGGCTGTTTTCCAGTAGGTACTTAGTTCTGTTTCCAATGGTCTAGCTTGTTTTAAAAACCATACAGTGCAAGAAAATCAGATTCTGGTTTATTTTCAGTTATGCATATTGTGAAATGTCTCGGTCTGCAGCAGCTGCACAATGTACAGCACAAAAAATTATTGCAAGTTACAAAAACACTCTGAAACACTCTGGTTGTGTCGCCTGCGTAAGTCTAGGGAAGATGATCTCTGGCCCCACCAAAGATGTGAAATTGAGATGCGAGCCCTTCCTGAAACCCCATTTGTGTGGATGCTGCATGATTTGCTACCCTGTTGCAAATGAGTACCGCGAGATAACAGACAGTACACTGCATACAATTGAATTATTTAGCTTTATAATTCTTAATTTGACTAAAGTTAGTAAAGAGAAAGTAAAAACAAAAAGAAGAAAAGGGCCCATTTTAATGAAACAGGCTAATGTGCACAAGTTGGAGCTCAGTTTCCCCTTCACCAATCCTCCTTTGATCGCCCCGGGCTTCGCCGGATTATGGCCCCGCTCCTGGTCGAGTCCAGCGACCTCCTCTCTCTGGCGTCTTCTCCCTTCATTTCCCGCCAAACAAAAAATCCAGCTCACCCCACTGTCAGGCACACAACATGAAAACACACTCCCTTCATTGGATGGCTCACATTCCAAAGCACCTATTATCTCTAACCATAACCCAAACACTGCTTCTTCAGAAAGACAATTACATTAGCAGTGACACGAGGAGTTCTGCAGATGCTGGAAATTCAAGCAACACACATCAAAGTTGCTGGTGAATGCAGCAGGCCAGACAGCATCTCTAGGAAGAAGTACAGTCGACGTTTCAGGTCGAAACCCTTCGTCAGGACTAACTGAAAGAAGAGCTAGTAAGAGATTTGAAAGTGGGAGGGGGAGGGGAGATCCAAAATGATAGGACCCCTCGTCTTCTCCTATCATTTTGGATCGACACCCCTGCAGCCGCTTTCAGTCCTGCACATTGGAGCCTCCATATCATCTGGCCCATTGCGTCTGCGATGTCTATTGACTTGTTTAAGGGACATGCCAATTAGAATCAAACCCATATCATTTTCCGTTATCCTGCAGTTTTCCTTAATGTGTTTATCCAATCTCTATTGATACTGTTTCAGCAAATTTTCTAATTGTGTGTTAATTAATAGCCAGCAGTGACGCTTGGAATTTTTGCTTCCAACTACTTTAAGTATCTGCTCTGACTATTGACATCTCCCATTGGTAAAAGTTTCTTTTTCCGTCTGAAGTATGATCAATAAATCAGTGGATGAAGCAGAATTATTAATGGAATGGAATAGACTTTATCTAGAGATTTCCAAATCTTCCAGTGTAATTTTGGCAGGAAATTTTCAAATGATGTTTCTGTCATCCAGAGGTTTTATGTTCCTCACAGGGACTTCAGTCACTTCAGCAGCAAAGCTTGCTGAGCAGGTTGTGGGAGGAGGTCAGCATCTGTGGAGTCTGTACAAATACTTTTTATAGTGATAATCAATTGGTATATTTTCAACTTTATTTTTCATCAATCTCTAAATACTGCAAATTTTCATTTCAAGAACAGTGACTGTTTTGCTAGCCTAATATTCCAAATTCGTATGCTAGTAATCTAAAATATTTGAAATAATATCCACAAAACAACAGTTCTCTACCAACATGTCCCTGTGGTACAAAATCACTGTCCAACAATAAAAAAAATCCCTCCAGACTGCAAAATGTGAGCCACCTGCAGTATCTCTGAAGCTATCCCTCAGCAAAGACAGACATTAATAATGAAATTCATTGTCACATTCAACGTGGTGCATAACTGCTGGCTGTATGAGGAATGGGCCGCTGGAAGATCTAGTTCCCAAGCAAAGCTCAAAACTTGATGGCTATTGGGAAGTACAGATCTCTATCCTCCTACATACTTTTGAGATCTGGACTAGATAAAAGTATTAACCTTAAAATACCAAGAATTTTCTCTCTGTAAAAGCCTCCAATCCACAGAAGGGACTGATGTTAGCATCCTTTCCCAGACTCACATCCTCAATGCTGAGGCCCTAGTTCCACTCAGCTGGCCAGGCCACATTATTCACATACTCTGTCATATTGGATGCTTGATTCCAAGGTCTGATACAGGAAGAGATTACCAGGCAGACAGAGAATTGTGGACACAGCTCAGTTCATCACAGAAACCGGTCTCATCACGCGGGACTCTGTCTACAATTGCCACTGCCTAACATAGTGAAAGAGCTCTCCCACCCTGGACGTTCTCTCTTATCAAGAAGAAGACAAAAGGCACGTGCCACCAGGCTCAAAAACAGCTTCAATTGACTATTGAATGAAAACCACAATAATAAACTTTTGACCACAGTCTCCCTCCATATGGCTGTTGCAGCTTATTGTCTACCTGCACTGCATTTTCTCAGTAATGGGAACTGTAACAGGATATTTTGAATTTGCTAATGCTCAATTGGTTTATTATTGCCATTTGTACCCGGGTAAAGTGAAAAGACTTTTACACAGGAAATTCAGCGGATGCTGGAAATCTAAAGTAACACACACAAAATGCTGGTGGATCTCAGCATGTCGGTCAGGCAGCATCTGTGGAGGGGAATAAACAGACGATGTTTTGCACCCAGGCCCTCCATTATACAGACATTTCATCACATCAGCACATGATGCTAATTCAAAGGAAAAGCTCCAACAGAATGCAGAACTGCTTTTCCCACGTACTATCTGGATGTATGTAGTTTTGAAATGACTTGTATGGAGGACATGTAAAAGAAAGTTTTTCACTAGCTAGGTGTATGTGTTCTGACCAACAGCCATGAATCAGGCTGCCACGAAGGAATCCAACAAAAGCTACTTACATCTTTAATCGCGAAATGCCTTTAGGTGCTTCATAGCAAGATTATAAAAATGTCATTTGTACCCGTGTTAAGGCAGATGGCCAAATGCTTGTTTCTAAAGCATCACCTTACAGTGTGTAATTGCAGCAGATTGCCTTCCCGATGATGTACATTTCATTGCCTCAGTAAAGCACCCAACATAATCAAAGATCCAACCTAACCAGGCCGTTCTCTCTTCCCCCCTCTCTCATCGGGCAGAAGATACAAACATCTGAAGTATGTTCCACTGGGCTCAAGAACAGCTTCTATCCCACTGTCAGGCTCTTGAGTGGAGTATTTATACTCTCCGACAGACTCTTGGCCTCATAATCTACCTCTTTATGATCTTACACTTTATCGTTTACTTGCTCTGCACTGTTTCAGTAGCTTTTACCATTTTACTTTAGTCTCGCTCAATGCGCTGTGTAAGGATTTGATGATCAGTCTATCTTGGTACATGTGAATAATAAACCAACGCTAATAATGAACAGACTGGAATTGGAAGGCTAAAGCAATCTCGATATTTTACTTAATGCTAACAACTTCACTCTTATAAATACATCTTCGTGAAGATATTTTGCATTTGGTCTGACCCCCTTCTTCACTCCAAGCCCAAGATTATTCCGCAGACAATGATCTGTTTTGGACCCGAGGGATGGAAACACATCAAGTAACAGCATCTGGTGGGCCGACCATGGCGCTGGCCGAGATTTTCGGCTTCGGCGTCTAAGGGAACGCTTATGGTCGGCCCACTAGCCAGGAAAAACGCTTCAGTTAAAATGGCTACTGTGGTATCATCGAGCCGCCTGTGCGATAGCAACCCGGCAACTCCGGGAGCGCGGTCCAGCAGGGTGAGTGTCCAGGAAAAGGGAGCCGGGTTCCCTTTGCTTTCCCCATCCTTCGGTGCGGATTCCTGGCGGCCGGGGCTTTAACCTCGGGTTGCTAGGCGCCTGCCCACCCGCTCTCTCCCGAGCGAAGGGATGGATTGATTTTGAGTTTACGGCTCAACGAATCCGCCTGCAAGTGACGCGAGCGGCATAATTCCAAAGAGTTTCTGACAGTCCGGTGAAACGTGAAAGGTCACTGGCCTGAAACTTCATCATATCTCCCACCAAATGATTTGCAACGGGCTCCTGGCATTCTCTGTATTTCCAGTTTCTATAATTTTTGTTTCGTAAAAAAGAAAGAGGAGGATTCCAGTCACCAGATCAACCACGTCTATGTATTAACACCTCCTGAATAGGACCTGCATTTATATACTGTAGTGCCATCAGGATTAACTAAAGCACTTTATAGCCAGTTAAGTACTTTGAGTCTTATCACTCTTGGCATTGTGATAGCATTGTTGGGCCGAGCAAGCTCCCACAAACGGCAGTGTAACAACGTTTTGGAAATGTTGAAAAGGAATAAGTATTGGCGAAAGCAATGAAACCAGTAATTGGGAGATAATGGTACAATGGTTATGGGTTGTAACAAAGACAGAAATACTGGAGACACGCCGCAAGTCCAGAGACATCTGTGGAGAGAGAAATAGTTTATGAAACCTTCATCAGAACTGGGAAAGAGAGTAAACAAGTTAGTTTGAGGTAGCAGAGAAGGTGGGAAGGGATGGGTAGATCACAAGAAATAACTTTGATAGGGTAAGACTATCTGACACAATTTATTTTTTAAGAAATGTTTATCAGTGATTTCGACTGTATTATAGGAGATGACAGGGCCTAACTTTTGACTGATTTGAGAAGGGGGGGGTGGTGCGGATTTCAGAGGAACGTATTTTACACAGAGAGGGTTGGGTGTGTGGAATGCCCTGCCAGGGGTGCTGTTAGAGGCAGGTACATTTGGGACATTTAAGAAGCTCTCAGAGAAGCAAGTGGATGAAAGAAAAATGGAGGGCTATGTAGGAGGGAAAGGTTAGATTGATCTTAGAGTGGGTTAAAAGGTCAACACAACATGGTGGGCCGAAGAGTATGTAATGTAAGAAGTTAAAACTAGTTAAAAACCAAAAATTTGAGAGCGAGCAAAGAAAACTGAGAGCTGCAATACATTGTCAACTAGCTGGCTAGGCAGGAAAATGCCAAATGGTAGGCAATTCCCTTCCCTGCAGCCAGTGATGCACTTGGAGGGAGAAAACAAATTATGAAGATGCATGATAAATAAGAGGAAACTACCAAGTGTTGAGAACAGAGGAACGTTGGAGCTCGTACTCATAGGACAGGTAGATAATAACGCAATTCAGAGCATACAACTACTTTATTTACCAAACCTTAGAATATAAGTAGGGAAGCCAAGTTAAAGCACTCCAGTCATAGTGCCTCTTCCGTTCTTACTGGAAGTGAGTGAAAAGCTGGGAGGTGATTGGTGGAAGAAGTAAAGTAAGAGTCTTTACCTCTTCCACCTCTCCCCTCTCAGGCTCTCCTTGATCTTCTTCACCCCCCCTCCCCCAGGCTGGACTTACCCGTCAGCTTGTACTCCTTCCCTCCACCCCCCCCCAACCCCAACCTCCTTATTCTGGCTTCTCCCCTTTCCTTTCCAGTCCTGGTGAAGGGTCTCAGCGCAAAATGTCAGCAGTTAATTCCTTCCCAGAGATGCTGCCTGACCTGCTGAGTTCCGCTGGCATCTTGTGTGTGTTATTCTTGACACTGTTCCTTGACTTGTCTTCCTCAGTTTTCTCATTAGAATCAGAACAATTCTTTCCCTCAATTGTCCGTTTCCTTCCAAAGTGCTACCCGATGCTGAGTTCAACTGGCATCTTGCTTCTCACTCCAGCTTTCAGCTTCTACCATTTCTTGTGTGTTTAATTCCTTTTCTTCCCACTTATGCTTCATGTCACTGACCTCTTTCGTGTCTTCCAGTAGCGCAACATCCTGTAAGACAGCAGTTGCTGGAATCTGGAGCGAGAAACTTTATGCTGGAGGAAGTCAGTGGGCCAGGCAGCATTTGTGCGAGGAAGGGAATTGCTGCTGTGTCGCATTAAAACTTTTCATCAAGTCCTACAGAATTCGGCAGTTAGGGGGTGGGGATCTCTTCGAGATTAGCTTTATTTGTCAAATGTACATTGAAACTTGCAGTGAAATGCATTGTTTGCATCAAATCCAATCAGCAAACATTGTGCTGGGGATAGCTTTGACGCACTTCTGGCGCCAACATAGCATGCCCACAACTCTCTAACCCTAATCAGTACATCTTAGGGACGTGTGAGGAAACCAGAGCACCAGGGAGAAACCTCATGGTCACTGTGCCAACCATTACACAATGGTAACCATTACAATGCTAACCATTACACAATAACTAGTGAATGAAGTTTGCAGCATATTTATTGGAGAAATCGCCTGCTGGTCCAGAACTGGAGAGGCCCAGAAAGGTGGCGTTGAGATAGAGCAGAGAGCCACACATTAAAAAAGGCTGGAGGAGCTCAGCAGGTCAGGCAGCATCTACGAAAAATTAATAAACAGTCGACGTTTTGGCCGAGACCCTTATTCAAGGCTGGAAGGGAAGGAGGAAGACAGCAGAGTAAAATGGTGAAGGTGGTGGGTGGGAAAGATAAAGGGCTGGAGAAGAAAGAATCTGATAGGAGAGAAGAGTGGACCATGGGGGAAATGGAAGAAGGAGGGGCATCTGGGGGAGGCCAAAGTGGGCCATAGAAAAAGAGGGAAGGGGGAGAGATTTTTTTTTACCAGAAGGAGAAATTGTTGAATCCATCAGGTTGGAGGCTACCCAGACAGAGTATGAGGTGTTGCTCCTCCACCCTGAGGGTGGCCTCATCGTGGCAAAAGAGGAGGTCATGGAGCGACATGTCAGGACGGGACTGGGGATAGGAATTAAAGTAGTTGGTCACTGGAAGATTCTGCTCTTGGCAGATGGAGTGGGGGTGCTCCGTCCCCTGAGAGTTATTGCTGATATGGAAGGGGAAGGAAGGGTTTCACCAAGATGTAGCGTGTAGGCAGGAGGTGGAGGAAAAGCTGCCATTGTGACGTTATCAGAATCACTGGCAGAAGTAATGAAATTTGCCGTTTTGTGACAGCAGTACAGCGCAGATATAAATTACAATAATAAATAGTGCAAAAGAGGGCATGTTCATGGGTTCACACACCATTCAGAAATCTGATACCTGATATGAGAATGGAATTGGGTGAGTGTATCTTTAGCTGAATGATATACGGAAGCTGTTACTGGAGATTGCTGTGATCAACTGTGTCAGAGGTTGGCAGCAGATTTAGGAGAATTATATAGATTACTGACGATATTAAGAGCCACATCAATACACTGCTGGGAATGAAATCTGACTGAGAGATGTTTCAAACATATGCCTTGCACCCAAAGGGGACCAAACCCAGCAGATTCAGCAGATCAGGCAGCATCTATGGAAAGGACTAAACAGTCAATGTTTCAGGCCTGATGAAGGGTCCCAGCTCAAAGCGATGACTGTTTATTCCCCTCCATCGATGCTGCCTGATTGGCTGAGTTCCTCCAGCATTTTGTGTGTATAGGTTCTTGATGAGGACGTTGTGGAGCAAGGGGTGAAAGGCCACTGTGTGTGGAATGGGAATGAATAACCGAAGATATATGCAGAAAATAGATAGGTGACCAAATGTTTGGATAAGAGGTCACTTATGAATGTCATGAAAAGATTTACCCAAAAGTGATTGATCTTGTACAGTGTTTAATATTCTTGTTCATTGTTCTAGGAAGATGCTGAGGAGACTTCAAATGATGACGCTACAAGTCAGGCTGCCAAGCGCCGACGCATGGGATCTGGAGACAGCTCAAAAAGCAGCGACACCACTCAAGACTTCAGGTAGAGAATTGTGTCATTTCTGCACCTTTTAGAAAAAATCTGCATGTTAATATTTGCACAGATTGTCTAACATAATTATGTCCCAATAAATCAAGTTGAAGTTTATTGTCCTCTGACTATGCAGTACTATGCAAAGGTCTTAGGCTCATATATAGAGCTAAGGTGCCAAAGACTTTTGCACAATACTGTACATATTTAGACAAACGAAACATTGTTCCTCCAGACCACAGTGCACCCACAAAACGTATATTACACACAGCAGATAAAACAAAATATTACCACAAATAAGTTAATAAAATGTAATTCGAAGTGTGTGTAGTGTGCAGCACAATAAACAGCTCGCTGTCCGTGTGACAAGACCTCGATGGTGACAGGGTATTCATTGGTCTCCTGGCCTGAGGGAAAAGCTGTTACCCAGTCTGACAGTCCTAGTCCTGATGCTTCTGTACCTCCTTCCTGGTGGTAATGGATCAAAGAGATTGTGGGATGGGTGATAGGGGTCATCAGCAACACTTTGGGCCCTTCATATACAAGGACTTCATTTCTGTCTTGTTATCTCTGTACTTAGATGTTGTTTTCTGTGCTGTTTTCTCCAGGTTTCCAACATCTCTGCACACTAGCATTCATGCATCTTGAGTTCTCTGATCCTTATCGCTCCACTGTTGTCATCTACATCTTCAGATTTCAAATCCCAAGAACTGGGCTCGTTTTCTGCCTGTCTCTTTAGGTTTCATTGTTGAATATTTCTTTAAAACCTCCCATTTCAACCAAACCTTTTGGCTATTTGTCTTGATGCTGAAATTCTATTTGACAATGCTCCCTGCAAAGCCCCTTGCAACTTTGAAGGTGCAATATACCCTACTGTGCTAAAGTCTTAGGCACGTATATATAGTTAGGGTGCCTTAAGAATTTTGCACAGTACTTAAGTAATTTTATGTATTGCACTGTACTGCTGCTGCAATAAAAAATAGTCATGACATATGTGAGTGATGATAAAGCTGATTCCGATATGGGTCGCTATTGTGGACTGAGAGTGGGAAGGGGATAGAGAGAGGAGAATCATAGTTGGGAACAGGAGAAGGGAGAGTGGAGGGAGCAGGAAGCACCAAAGAGACATTCTGTAATGATCAATAAACCAATTGTTTGGAATCAGATGACCTTGCCCCTGATCACTTCTTCACCACCTGTCCCACACTCCTCCTACGGTGCTCCATCCTTGTCTTTCCCAACGTCCTTAACTCCTGCCAGATTTACAAACTTGCTCCCCGCTCCACGTTGACAAACACAGTACTGTGCAAAAGTCTTGGGCACCCTAGCTTTATATATGTGCCTATAACTTTTGCACAGTACTGTAAATAAATTTATTGTTGTCGTAATCTCATTGAAGAGATGTTGTTCGCCAATTTGTACCATGTCATTTCCAATTGGACCTATTAGAACATTAGCTGTTTAAACTATAAAATTCAACTGTACTGGAGAAAGTTTAAAATAACTTTTCTTCTCAGCTCAACCTATTTTCCAGCAGAGATGTTGACGGAGTATAAATGGCCAGGTGATGATACAGGAGAGTATTATATGCTGCAGGAACAAGTTAGTGAATACCTAGGCGTGACTTCGTTCAAGCGAAAATATCCAGGTAGGCGGTGATTTTCATTTTAATTTTGTTTTGTTTATTAATATGTATTTAAAGGCTATGCATACAGTGGAGTTAATTGGAACACATTAGCACCAGTACAATTAAGCGGCTGCCCCAATTTCCAATACTACTACAGTACTATAAAACTGTGTATTGTTTCTAATACACATTGAGCACCCCCTATCCGAAAATCCAAAACTGGAAAATTTTTTGAATGCTGACATGATGCCATTAATGGAAGGTTCCTAGCAATGCGCAGGTCTCTGCACCCCACAGACAGTTCTGAAAAGTGACCTCACATACCCCTTTTCAACCTTTCAATCTTTTGTTGCTTACATAAAACCTCAAAAGAGTAAAATGCAAATACAGTATACTGCAAGCTTTTAATAAAAGCACAGCATGGTAGATGGAGACTGAGAGCCTGTCGTGTGTTGTTCAACAATTGATTCAGGTATTCTCCCGATGCTGCTGTGCTGCTTATCTTACTCACTGTATTTTCATCATATTAATGGTATGTAATCACTTTTACTGTTAAGTTTATGTGTGTGATGAACAAGTGTAAGACAAAGACTGGTTACTGGTAGCACATAAATTCAGAGTTGGGAATGATGGCAATATCAAACAGCCACTGACTGCCCACCTGGGCAGCTGAGGTAGTGATACCTACCTTTAGGTATATGCATAAACGGTGTACGTAATGTAATTTTGTGTTTAGACTTTGGTCCCATCGCTAAGGTATCTCATTGTATGAATGCAAATATTCTAAAATCCCCCCAAAAAAAAATCAGATATTCGAAACGCTTTTGCCCCAAGCTTTTTGGATAAAGGGTGCTCAGCTTGTAGTTATTGATGGAGGGATTCATCCAGTGTCTACGATGCCATGTTCTTTTGATTGACCGTAAATGAACAAAATCAGCGCAGACATTTCATTCAGATAGTGGACTTCCTCCATACAATCCTTTTAACAATTTCATCTTCCAAATCTTCATTTTCACTGTAATATTCAAGGTGTTTGTCAAAATCTTCAAATTCTTCGTAGTTTTTATCTTGTTGAAGTCGTGAAATCATTTCATTTTCACTCCTGGTCATTTCTGGCATCTTCAAGCCCGAATACAGCTGTACTGAATTGTCTTATTGCTATTTCTCGCTAATTATCAGTGTCAAAAATCACTGCTTTTCAAACACAGGCACATACAACCTATGCTATTGTCTTCCTGCACGAAGTAGTGTTAGAAAATACTACTTTTTAATTCGGCGTCCATCGGCCCAGTTGAACAACATAACACAAGCACAATGCAACTGCTGCAACTCTAACTACAGTGTACTGTGTAACGGCAACGCAAGTACACGTGCTCTGTCACTAGTTGGAAACTTTTTGGCAACAATCTTCTGTCCCAATTAAGTGGCAATATTATACCAACTAAACGAAGGGAATCCCAGTTTTCTCAATTAGTTTTTGTTCTTTAAAAGTTGTCGCAAACCAGTGGCTACTCTGATTAACCACTGTAATTGTAAAATTACCTGAAAGTTTATGAATCCAATCCTAACCTGAATTCTGCATGGGAATGTTGGTGCCTCCCCTCAACGACCTGCCACCATCCTGTGGGATTCTACGCACTTCCAATTGATCTCTGGAATTGCAAAGCTGTACTTTGCTCTTTGGCTTTGTTTCTTCACGAGACTCTAGTATAGGCTTCCCATGCAGGTTGAATAGCACAGGAAATACATAACTATTACCGTTAATGGAGAAGTCCAGTTGTGAGGGGTTTAATTTACACTTAACTTTGTTTTCCAGCACTTTGAAATGTTGCAAGTGTATGTTTAACATATTAAATACGAAAAGTTTCGAGTGTACAATAACTTCTATTTTTGAATGATGAAGGTATTCAGGGTTTTGTTAGCTTAGGGCTTCACCATTAATCAGTGTTTTTGTTCTTACTTCTTTTGTGCTGGGTTTGTTCTTGCCCTGAGAAGTTCAGTGAAAGCATGGCAGGCGCTCGTGATAAGTGAGGCCTTGGCCTGTTCCTGACAAAGAGTTGTAACCAATGTTCCGTCTAATTTGTAATGACCAGTGGCACAAAAATCTTGCGCTGTGCAATTTTTTGCCCAGTGACAACATGTGCGCACTGAATTTTATGTATAGAGGTATTCATTTTAAACAGTAGCTAAACACTGTCAACACGAACTTCGATCTCCTCTAGGTTTGTTCGTTTTCGCTCTCGTTTATTGGCACTCTCACAAAACATACTTAGCAGGTTTTGCAGCGCGTTTTCTCACTGGAGATTTTGCACACCATCCATATGTGATTTGCTTGCTAAATGATGCTTTGAAAAGTTAAGTTTCCAGCTATCACTCCACTTCTTTCCACTTGCAAATTCTCCATCAACTTTTGCATCATGACAATACTCACAGTAACACCAGTTTCTATGTTGTACATAAATATTTCTCCTAGCTGCATTTTCCTGACCTCATGAGCTTTCGGTGCAACAGCTTCTTCTGTTTCATTAAGCCATTCCACTGTAAATGAACTAGCAGTTCTTTTGCGCTTCACGCCCTCTGCTTCTTTGGAATTTGACATAGTGAATCGATAATTTCTTCAATAAAACAGTATAAATAAACCAGTTCTAAAATCTGCAGACAAATCATTGCAAACTCCACATTGTCAGCAATGTCTGGATCAGAAACTGGAGACGGAAATGTGATTGTGTTCTATCGTGAAATATACTTAACATGCCAATGAGTTAGAGGGCGACAACCTTTTGTGCGCAGTTTAATTTCCTTTGTGTGCCAGTAGCAAATAATGTGAGGACGCACAGCTTAGTGGGAACGTTGTTTGTAACTATCTGGAATGCTTTTTGTAACTTTGGAGGAATCTCTACAAAGCTCTAGAAGTTTGTTAAAGTTCAGAGTTAAATTATTATTAAACTACATATACGTCACCATATACCCTGAGCTTGCAGGAATACTCAATAAATCTACAATGGGATAATAACCACAATAGAATCAATGATAGACCACACCAACTTGGATGTTCAACCAGAATGCGAAAGGCAACAAACTATGCAGATACAAAAAGAAAGCAATAATAATAAATAAATATGTGATAACTATTGAGAACATGAAATGAAGAGTCCTCGAAAGTGAGTTTGTGGGTTGAGGGAACAGTTCAATGATGGGGTAAGTGAAGTTGAGTGAGGTTATCCCCTCTGGTTCAAGAGCCTGATGGTTGAGGGGTAGTAACTGTTCCTGAACCTGGTGGTGTGAATCCTGAGGCTCCTGTACCACCTTCCTGATGGCAGCAGTGACCTGGGTGGTGTGGTTCCTGATGATGGATGCTGCTTTCCTGTGACAACGTTTCGTAAAGAAGTGCTCAATGGTGGGGAGGGCTTTACCCGAGATGGACTGAACTGTGTCCACTACATTTTGTAGGATTTTCCGTTCAAGAGCATTGGTGTTTCCATACCAGGCTGTGATGCAGCCAGTCAATATACTCTCCACCACACATCTTTAGAGTTTGTTAAAGTTTTAGGTGTCATGCTGAATCTTCGCAAACTGCTGAGGAAGTAGAGGTGTTGCTGTGCTTTCTTCGTAATTGCACTTACCAAGGAATTTAAAGTTTCTGACCCTCTCCACCTCTGATAAGGTCAGGCACATGGACCTGTGGTTTCCTCTTCCTGATCAATAATCAGCTCCTTGGTCTTGCTGACATTGAGTAAGAGGTTGTTGTTGTGGCGCCACTAAGCCAGACTTTCTTGTATGCTGATTCATCACCACTTTTGATTCGATGTATGACAGTGGTTTCGTCAGCAAACTTGAATATGGCATTGAAGCTGTGCTTAGCCTCACAGTCATAAGTGTAAAGCGACTGGAGCAGGGAGCTAAGCATATGGCCTTCTGGTGCACTTGTGCTGATAAAGATTGAGGAGGACATATTGTTGCCAACACCTGCTCCACACTCTGACTTGATTGGGGTCTACAAGTGAGAAAATCATGGATTCAATTGCACAAGGAAGTATTGAGGCCAAGTTCTTGAAGCTTATTGATTAGTTTTGAGGGATGATGGTATTGAATGCCGAGCTGTTGTCGATAAGCAACATCCTGATATTATGCATCTTTGCTGTCTGGATGTTCCAGGGTTGAATGGAGAGCCATTGAGATGGCATCTGCTGTTGAATTTGCCTGTAGGCAAATTGAAGCAGATCCAAGTCGCTTCTTAGGCAGGGGTTGATATGTTTCATCACCAATCTCCTATGTAACCCTCTCACCAGAGCTAACTCTGCTGACAGCCATGTGACTCACTGGTGAGAAGGCCTCCTTCCATAAGCAGCACGTGTGGAGTCAGTATGATTTGGGTTCAACCAAACAGGAAAGCTAGGATGTTTTGATTAAGGAACATTGATTGTAGTGAATGCTCTGTAAATACTGTCCCATGCAAAGTTATCACTTGCCAGAAATATAACAGATTATATACCGGCATAAAATCACAAAGGGAATATATTTACCAATATTTTGACTTTAACAAACAGTTAACAGATAAAGAAAAGAAAAATAAAAGGCCCATTCCAGTTAAGCCAGTCTAAATGTGCACGTAAATGTTGACACGAGATAATCTTCAGATGCTGGAAATTCAAGCAACACGCACAAAATGGTGGTAGAACACAGCAGGCCAGGCAGCATCTATAGGAAGAGGTACAGTCGACGTTTTGGGCCGAGACCCTTCGTCAGGACTAACTGAAAGAAGAAATTAGATTAGATTAGATTCAACTTTATTGTCATTGTGCCGAGTACAGATACAAAGCCAATGAAATGCATTTAGCATTTGATCAGAAATGCAAAGAATAGTGTTACAGGTTTCCCCCACCATCCGAAGGTAGAGCGTTCCTATGAAACGGTTCGTAAGCCGAAATGTCATAAAGCGAAGAGCAGTTACCATTTATTTATATAGGAAAATTTTGTGAGCTTTCGCAGACCCAAAAATAACCTACCAAATCATGCCGAATAACTCTTAAAACCTAAAATAACAGTAACATATAGTAAAAGCAGGAATGATATGATAAATACACAGCCTATATAAAGTAGAAATAATGTATGTACAGTGTAGTATCACTTAGCGGAATTGGGAAAGCACGGAGCACACGGATGATGGTGTGTTAGACTGAGTCGTCGCAGGTTGGGTGGTGCAGTGGCCCCCACCCTCCGGGCCGCCGACCCGATACATTGCCGCGAAGAACGCAGCAGTAGCCAGGAGGCACACAGCACATCTTTAAGGAAAAAGCTGAAATAAACATGCTAATTAATTAGGTGCTGCCCGGCACGTAAATGTCGGCCCAGATCAGTGCCGACTGCATCGCCTCTGATCTGGGCCGACAATTACGTGCTAGGCGGCATCTAATTAATTAGCATGTTTATTTTGGCTTTTTTCTTAAAGACGTGCTGTGTGCCTCCCAGCTACCGCTACATTCTCCGCGAATCAGTACAGTGTCTGTCCGGGGCCCGGGGTTTGGGGTGGTGGGACACGGGGGTGTCATCTCATCGTCAACTGGGGCAAGTAGCTCATCTTCTCCTATGACTGCCCGCCTCGATGTCAAAGGTCGAGGTTCGTCGTCTGCTCTGGAAGGCTTGCTTGACTGCTGAGCCTTGCGCATTTTTCTATCATACAGTTGTTTGTAAGCATTCAAACCATCTTGCAAATATCCCCTAAACCTACGTACCCTTTCAAAAGTAAAGTCGTACTTTATCATTGCAGCGAAAATCTCACGCAGTTGCTTCACTTTCGCTACTGCATTCGGTTTCGATTGTTATCCTTCCCTCTTCCAATTGCATCAGCTCTTCATCTATCAGTTCTTGGTCATGAGATGTCAAAACCTCTTCAACATCATCTTCGTCAGCTTCCACAAGCCAAACTCACTTTGTCCTTGCTTCGCTCACCATGATTGAAATGCTTAATTACGTCTAGTTTTACGCTAAGTGTAACACCCTTACTCTTTCAGGCTTTTCCGACACCTTAGAACTCACCTTGCAAACGGCTGCTCACAGACACGTGTTTAAGCAATGCCGTTCCGAATCTGGGGGAGAGCGGCTGCTCGGGGCACGCGCTGCCTTTTATTGCACGCTGATTTTTTATTGCGCACTACCTTTCTTCATAACAGTGAAAACACCTTCTGAAAGCGAAAACAGGGTACTAATGTAGGTCTTTCGTAACAGTGAGGTTTCGTAAAGCGAACGTTCGAAAAGCGGGGGACACCTGTATTTACAAAATAACTGCAAATAAAAAGTGCTACAGCACACAAATATAAAAGTACTGAGACATTGCAATACGGATGCAATGCTGCTTAGTGCTGTGATGTGAGGTTCAGTAGGGTCACAGCCTCAGGAAAGATGCTCTTCCTGTGTCTGCTGGTGTGGGAGCGGAGGCTCCTGTAGCGCCTACTGGCCGAGAGGAGAATAAAAAGTCCATGGTTAGGGTGAGATGCATCCCTGATAATGCTTTTCACCCTTCCCAGGCAGCGTTTATAGTAGATAGTCTAATGGTGGGCAATTGGGTGCCGATAATCCGCTGGGCAGCTTTCACCACACGCTGGAGTGCTTTGCGGTCCGATACAGGACAATTGCCATACCACACTGAGATGCAGTTGGTGAGTATGCTCTCAATGGTACAGCGGTAAAAGTCTGTCTGTATTCTGGGCCAGAGGTGAGCTTTCTTGATGCTCCGCAGGAAATAAAGACGCTATTGTGCCTTTTTGATCAGGATGGAGGAGTTCAGGGACCAGGTGAGATCCTCGGAAATCGTAAGAGATTTGAAAGGGGGGGAGGGGGAGATCTGAAAAGGAGAAGACAGGAGGGGGAGGGATGAAGCTAAGAGCTGGGAAGTTGATTGGCAAAAGGGAAACAAAGCTGGAGACACAGGAGAAAGAAATGGGGAGGGGAGCACCAGAGGGAAATGGAGAGCAGGCAGGGAGTGATTGTGAGAGGGAAAGAGAGAGAGAAGGGGGGGGGGAATAATAAATGAATAAATAAATAAAATAGGAGATGGGATAAGAAGGGGAGGAGGGGCATTAGCGGAAGTTAGAGAAGTCAATGTTCATGCCATCAGGTTGGAGGCTACCCAGACGGAATATAAAGTGTTGTTCCCAGACAGACTATAAGGTGTTGCTGAATAAGGTGTTGTCATAAATGTTGAAGCTTGTTTCTATAGTGGTTGGGTGTTTCACTTTACTCACATGCTGAACCCACGTTCTGTGTGAAAGACACCAACCACAGTTTGAATTTCCCTCGAAGATCATCTGAAACAAACTGGCTAACTTAGGAGTATAGGCACTTCGTCCTTGGAACCACTCGTCAGCTCAAAGAACTTCTTTCAATGGGGTCTCTCCTTCGAGGGGCATTCTGTGGCATCTTCCCTGGTGCTCCGCTCCGCAGCTCCTGCCAAAAGACCCCGAACCAGACTACTGTCCTTCAGAAATCTGATCCCACTCAGCTCCCTTAGCTTCCCACTAGAGTTACAACACCTTACCAGGACAGACCTGATTGGCTGACACAACATTCCTAAGTTGGGCAAATGGTTCCTTATCTTTGGCCAAAGTCAAAACACTCTTACTAACAGGACACATTGCTTTTGCAGAAAACTGCTAAAATAAAAATACCTCACAATCTTAACCAGGACATTACACTTAAAACACTTCATAACTGTTGATGTAAGTGCTACTGGATGAAAGTCATTGAAGCAAGTTACCAAGTACTTCTGAGGCACTGGTACAAGTGAAGTCTGTTTGAAGCAGGTGGGTACCTCAGTCTGCTGAAGTGAGAGATTAAAGATCTCAGTGAACATTCCAGCCAGTTGATAAACATAGGTCTTTAGTACTTGGCCAGGTACCCTGTCTGGGCCATATGCTTATCGTGGATCCACCCTCTTGAAGACTGCTCGCATATCGGCCTTAGACTGAAATCACAGGATCATCAGGTGCTGCGGGAGTTCGCGATGGTTCCTCCATGTTTTGACAGTCAAGGCGAGCATAGAAGGCTTTGAGCTCATCTGGAAGCGAAGCCCTGTTGTCATCTATGCCCTTAATTTTTCTTTATAAGGGGTGGTAGCACTCAAGGCCAGCTTCAACTGTCAGGCATCTTTCTTTGATTCAAGTTCAGTCTGGAATTGCCACTTTGCCTGTGAGATGCATCCATGATCCATGGTGCTGGTAGTTGGTAGCTTTTGCTCTTATACAGAATTAGTGCTATGGTTAAAACAGTGTGAACATCCCACTTTGCTCCTCCTATTTGGACTGTTCCTCAGATCCAAATGTCATTCAGCATCTGATTAGAAATCTGAACAGCAAATTGCCTGTGGCCTCTCAAAACTATGAATCAAGGATCAATTACCTCAATTACCTCAGGTGTTTTAATTCATTGTAAACTGAGTGGTTTGTTGAAACCTATAACCAAGAAACCTTTTTGTAGGTCCACCCTCCTGAATACTACTCACATGTTGGCCGCAGACTGAAATCACAGGGTTTTCGGGGTCTTAGAGCCATGACAATAACATTCCAATCTTTTATTTTGGTCCTTCAGCAATGAGGAATCTCAAACACAGGGGTTCCCAACCTGGGGTCCACGGACACCTCAGGTACTACCCCTTAACCATCAGGCTCTTGATCAAAAGGGAATAGCTACACTCACTTGCCCATCCATTGAGAAGTTCCCACAACCAATGATCTCACTTTAAGGATTCTTTTTTTTTGTTTTTAAATTTTTTTTTGTTCAGCATAACAAAACTTTCAATTTCCAGGTACATTTACATTTCTTCCCCTCACAGATATCAGCTATCAAAACAGTTCCATCACCACCACATCCTATACAAAGTCCTTATTAGTATAGCAGAAGGTTTACATCTACATATTGTAGAAAAGATTGCCATGTTTTATGAAAACTATTTGTTTTTGAGTGTACCATACATGTTTAAAAAGTCCGAAGGAATATATTCCATGATTAATTTACGCCAACCAGAAAGTCCAGGGGCCTTATCGGATATCCAACAAAGTAAAATGTTCTTCCTCGCACAAAAAGTCAGGATGTTAAAAAGTTTTTTCTGATGTGCATTAATAATAGGACTGCTGGGTAAGCCTAAGAGAAAAGGCATTGGGTCCAGTTCAATCTCCATCTTCAGAATCTTTTCCATTTCACCCAAAATGTCACTCCAGTATGCCTGAAGTTTGGGACAAGTCCAAAAACAGTGGGTGAAAGTTCCAGTATTTACATTTAGAATACATTGGAGAAACCCCCGTCTTAAATTTCGAGAGACGATCTGGAGTCAGATGGGCTCTATGCAGAATGTTGAGTTGCATTGCTTTAGTTCTATTACAAACTGAAATTTTCTAAGCATTATCACAAATGTTTTTCCATGTTTCAGCTGTAATTTCTACTCCCAGCTCTTCCTCCCAGACCCTTCCCAGCTGCTCAGCCTCTCCACAAGAACATTCCCTCAGGATGCTGTAAAAAGTACTGATGGAGACTTCACCCTTAGAACAAAACACCCTCTTTTCTATGTCAGAACTATAGAAACCAGTTAACAATGATGTTTTTTCCTGTATATAATCTCGTATCTGAAAGAAAAAAGATCCTTGCTGGGTATGTTGAATTTCTGTACTATTTGACTAAAAGATATCATCGTTCCTTCATCAAACAAATCTCCTAGATGGAAAATACCCTTAGAAATCCAAAGTTCAAATCCAGGATCCAATATGCCAGGCTGAAAATCTGGGCTGCCGGTTATTGGAGTGAAGGGTGATATTTTTGCTCTGTTGCCCTCAATTTGTCGCACTGCCCTCTAAGCCTTGATTGTGTTAATTATTATTGGATTGTGACAATATTCCTTAACTAATTTCATCTTATTGAGGAAAAGCAAATTAATAAGAGGACATTTTGTTTGTGAGGCTTCAATGTCCAGCCAAATTGAGGAGGGGTCCCTGCAAACCCAGTTAACCACATAAGATAAAAAGGAACTTAACTGATACTTTTTGATGTCTGGAAAATCCAGACCCCCTAGACTACTGCGAAGCTGTAACTTAGATATTTTAATAAAGGGTCTTTTTTTGATCCAAATGAAAGAAGCAAACCAGCCATTTATTTTTTTAAGTGTTTGTTTGGTGAAAATGACTGGAATCATTCGTATTGGGAAGAGCAGACAAGGAAGAATGTTCATTTTGAGCAAGGATATTCGGCCAAGCCAAGAAATGGGAAGAGTGCACCATCGTTCAAGATCCTGTTTGATTTTGTCAAATAACTGTGTTATTTTTGAACAGTTAGCTTTGAAGAATTGATTAAACGTAGGTGTGATGAATACACCTATGTAAACGAAACCTGTCTGTGACCATTTAAAGGGGAAAACACCCTGAGTGTCAGGTACCTGCTGCAGATTCCCCAGAGGCATAGCCTCTGATTTAGTAAAGTTGATTTTATAACCTGAAAAGACGCTAAATGAATTAATGCATTGTATAAGGTGGTGCGCTGACATAGCAGGGTTTGATAAGAAAATTAGAACATCATCCGCATACAATGTAATTTTAAGTGACTAGTCCTTTGTCTGGAGCCGATATTTTGGAGTTTTGCCAAATAGCCTCAGCCAATGGCTCAATCGTTAGTGTGAAAAGTAGTGGTGATAAAGGGCAGCCCTGCCGGCTGCCCCTCAAAATACTAAAGTTATCCGACCTAATACCATTAGTAAGAATCGCAGGCAGAGGGTCTTTGTAAAGAACCTTCACCCACTTAATAAAATTATTGCCCACACCAAATCGTTCTAAAGTGAAAAAAAGGTACGGCCATTCGACACAATCAAAGGCCTTTTCTGCATCCAAGGAAACTACCAAGCCGTCCACTGCCTGTTGCTGACATGCCTGAATCACATTAAGTAATCTTCTGATATTGTTAGATGATCTACGGCCTTTTACAAAACCCGTTTGATCCTCTTTTATGATAAAAGGTAACACAGTTTCTAATGGCAACGCTAAGGTTTTAGATAAGATTTTAAAGTCAACATTTAACAATGAAATAGGCCTGTAGGAGGCACAGTCTTCAGGGCTCTTTCCTTTTTTAGGAATTAAGATATTAATTAGATATTAGCTTCTCTCAATGATGGTGGGAGGAGACCACAATTAAATGCATGATTGAACATGTTTAGCATAGGCTCTGATAATAACCCTGTGAACTCTTTATAGAATTCACTAGTGAGTCCATCAGGACCAGGGACCTTCCCACTTTGGAGCTGTCTCACAGCTTCCTGTATCTCATGAGGAGCATTGAGGAGAGACTCTTGTTCAGAAGAAATGCCTAGGAAATTTAAATTCCTGAAAAAGGACTCCATCCTAGATTGTCCATCATTTCATTGCTCAGATTGATACAATTTAGAATAAAAATTCTTAAACACAATATTAATCATTTTAGAATTACTAGTGAGGGCTCCTGTCCCATCCATAATTGAAGCAATAGTCTGAGAGGCATTTTTCTTTCTAGCTAAATAAGCTAAATACCTACCTGGTTTTTCACCATGTTGAAACAACCTTTGTTTAACATATGTCAATTTTCTTTTGGCTGCTTGTGTAAATGAAGAGTTTAGTGTACAGCGTAGGGCTGTGATATTCTGTAACTTGGCTGCAGAAGGCTTATTAATATAATCCTTTTCAGCTGCCGCAAGCCTTGCTTCCACTAGGCACTACTGTTCCGCAGCTTGTCGCTTCTTACTAGCAGAGTAGAAGATAATTAATCCCTTTGCATAGGCCTTAGCGGTTTCCCAGAGCATCGATAGACTATTAGCTGATTTGGAATTAATAGATTGGAAGGTTTTGAATTCGGAACTAAAGTAGTCTATAAACTTATTATCTTTTAGAATAAAAGGGTTCAGCCTCCAATGTCTAGATCGTGCTGAATTATCTATGGGCTTAATATTTAAATATATTGCTGCATGGTCAGATATAGTGATATTTCCAATTGTGCAGGATACAACTAAGTCTAGGAGTGTTTTGGGGGTTAGAAAAGGATCAATTCTGGTGTAACACTTGTGTGGATTAGAAAAAAATGTGAAGTCTTTGTCTGAGGGATATAACAACCTCCAGACATCCACAAGTCCTATTTCTCCACAAAAGCCCATGATTTGTTTGGACTGTGAGAAGAGCAATGGGGGATCACTAGGCACTCTGTCCATCAATGGGTCCATGAGACAATTAAAATCCCCACCTACAATAATGTTTTGTATTGAAAAGCTTGTAAGTTTGGAAAAAGCATCTATTAGGAATTTGAGAGGATGAGCTGGAGGGCAGTAAACATTGAGAATACCGTATTCCTCTTCATATATTGAAGCCTTAACAATCACAAATCTCCCATAATTATCCTTAATGCAGTCTAATAACTTAAAAGGTAAGTTCTTCCTAGTTAAAATGGCCACCCCTCCCCCACTCCTGGCATTAAAAGATGAAAAATAGACTTGATCAAATCCACTGTTTTGCAGTTTTAGATGTTCCTTGTCATTTAAATGTACCTCCTGCAATAAGGCTATATCCACCCTCTCCTTTTTCAGGTTTAGTAGGACTTTCTTTCTCTTGATTGGTGAATGATTCCCCTTAATGTTCCAAGTGCACAATTTTAATATATTACTGGCCATAACCCTTTATAGCAATCATTTGACTCCGGAGGAGAAGAAACCCAACTTAAGATCAGCTGAGCGGCAATAAGTGAACAAAAAAAACCCACACAAAAAAAAACAAAGCGCCAACAGTGCTGAACAAAAGGATTTACCCCACACTTAAAGAGGACATCTGAACCTTCGAGCACCCCATATTCTGCCCCACTGCCACTATGGCATTTAACCTAGTCAAAAATGAAAACAGGGCCCGGCTTTGGAGCCAGCGTACGATGAGCTCTTTCCACTTTAATGCGTCCAGCCTTGGTTTCCAAATCAAGGTAAATAGGCAGCCAGCCCTCAAAAAACTTCACTGGCTGGCTGCCTTCTGTATCATCAGGTAGACCGATGATCCGTATGTTTTTCCTCCTGTCTCTATTCTCAAGATCATCAATATGGTCAGACAGGCTTTGAACTTGCTTTCCCAGTGCCCGGATGTGGCTTTGGGCACGATCAGCTACTGTCTCTACCGTGGAAACTCTTCCCTCGGCCTCGGTCATTCTTGTATCAAGATTTTTAAGCTCCAATGTGTGGTTTTGGAGTATTGGAGAGAGTGGAGCCAGCTTCTGGTCCATCATTTTGGATATGTTCTCTGTAACTTCCTGAATTACTTGACGAAAAGCAGGGTCCAGCGTGTTAGCAGAGCAGCCCCGGGCAAGCGCTCTGTGCAGTCCGTCGTGGTCATCTTTTTAGTACTTTTCAATGGCGTGGTGTTGGAACAGCTCAAAAAATACTCATCAATGTTCATGTTATTAAATCCGACACTTGGGCATTTTAAAAAAAGTTGAGACTGATAGGTTTATATGCGAAATTATCAGTGTTGCGGTGCTGAGCTCAGCAAAGCAAACCTTTCACTGCGCTGCCATCTTGAAATCCCCACTTTAAGGATTCTTATGATCTTGTTATTTATTGCTATTTATTTATATTTGTATTTGCACAGTTTGTTGTCTGCTGCACTTTGGTTCACCTTTCATTGATCCTGTTATAGTTACTATTCGTTAGATGAATCTCAGGGTGTATATGGTGTCATATATGTACTTTTATGATAAATTTTACTTTGAACATTAGTTAATGGTAGATATCTAAAAAAATGTGTTCTTGATAAATTATATTTATTAGATCATTGTTCAAAAGACATAAGGAAACCATCTAAAAATAAATCCAAAAACCGTGAAATACCCTTAATCTTCCAAATTTGAAAAGCACGATCCGTAAAAGAGGGAGGAAAAAATATGTTACCTAAAATAGAAATCGCTAGCCCAAATTGGTTAAGATCAAAAAATTTTCTGAATTGAAACCAAATACGTAAGGTATATCTAACTATCAGGTTAGATACCTGTTTGAGGCGTTTCAAATCAAAAGGAAGAGAGGAACCTAAAACAGAGCCAAGTGTATAGCCCTGAACAGATTGTAATTCCAATGCTACCCATTTAGGAATGGATAGTATATCCTGGTCAAGTAACCAAAATTTCATATGTCGAATATTAATTGCCCAATAATAAAATCTAAAGTTGGGTAATGCTAAACCTCCATCTCTCTTAGCTTTCTGTAAATGTATTTTACCCAGTCTCGGGTTTTTATTTGGCCAAATAAATGAAGAAATTTTTGAGTCAACTTTATCAAAAAAAGATTCTGGAACAAAGATTGGCAATGCCTGAAATATATATAGAAATTTTGGCAAAAAAAACATCTTAACTGCATTAATACGACCAATCAAAGTTAAATATAAAGGAAACCATTTAGATGAAAGTTGAGTAATATGGTCAATTAAGGGTAAAAAGTTAATCTTAAATAAATCTTTGTATTTACATGTAATTTTAATCCCAAGATATGAAAAATAATTATTAATCAATTTAAATGGAAAGTTATGATATAAGGGAAGTTGTTTATTAATTGGGAAAAGGTCGCTCTTACTAAGATTTAATTTATAACCTGAAAAGAGACTAAATTGTGCTAATAACTCTAAAACAGCAGGGATGGATTTTTGAGGATTAGAAATATATAAAAGTAAGTCATCAGCATAGAGTGATATTTTATGGGACTTTAAGCCCCGAGTTATCCCAGTAATATTTGGAGATTCTCGAATGGCAATTGCAAGAGGTTCTAATGCAATATCAAATAATAAAGGACTAAGAGGACAACCTTGTCGAGTGCCTCGAAAAAGAGGGAAAAAAGGTGAGCTTAGAGAGTTAGTATGGACCGAGGCCACAGGAGAATGACATAACAGTTTGATCCAGGATATAAATTTCAAGCTAAAATTAAACATTTCAAGCACCTTAAATAAGTAAGGCCATTCTACTCTATCAAAAGCTTTCTCAGCAGCTAAAGAGATAACACACTCAGGAACATTTTGTGAGGGGGTATAAACAATATTTAACAGTGTGTGAATGTTATAAAAAGAGTAACGACCTTTAATAAAACCCGTTTGGTCTTCCGAAATAATAAAAGGAAGTACTTTTTCTAATCTGTTTGCTAATAATTTAGAAAAAACTTTAGAATCAACATTTAATAAAGATATTGGTCTATAAGATGCACATTGAGCAGGATCTTTACCTTTCTTTAATATTAGAGAGATTGACGCTCTATTGAAAGATTCAGGAAGTTTACCAAGTTTTAATGAAGCCTCGAAAACCCTACAGAACCAAGGGATTAATGAAGGTGCAAAACATTTATAAAATTCTACGGTAAACCCATCAGGGCCAGGAGCTTTCCCCAAATTCATAGAGGAAATAACATTCTTAATCTCATCAGTGGTAATTGGAGTATCTAACATAGAAGACATATCCTGTGAAATCTCAGGGAAGTCTAGGTTATCTAAAAAATCATTCATATATTTAGAGTCTCGAGGAGACTCTGATTGATATAAGGAAGAATAAAAATTACAGAAGGTTTGATTAATCCCCGCATGATCAAGTATCAGTCGGTCATCTTGATTATAAATCTGATTAATTTGAGATTTAGCATAATTAGACTTCAATTGGTTAGCCAGCAGTTTGCCAATTTTGTCACTGTGTACATAAAATTCACTTCTTGTTTTCTTTAATTGGTTTACAATCGAGGACGAAAGTAATAAACTGTGTTCCATTTGACATTCAGTTCTTTGTTTATATAACTCCTCAGAGGGAGCTGTAACATATTTCTTATCGATTTCCTTAATCTTGTCCACAATTACCAACTCCTCCTGCTTCAGCTTCTCCCTCAAAGCAGCAGAATACGAGATAATCTGACCATGAATATAAGCTTTAAAAGTATCCCAAAGAATGTTCACAGAAATATCCTCTGTATAGCTGATTGTAAAAAAAAGATCAATCTGTTCATTCATAAAGTTAACAAAGTCCGCGTCCTGAAGCTACAGCGAATTAAAACACCATTGTCTATTATTTTGTGTATTGGCCTGAATTTTAATAGAAAGCTTAAGTGGAGCATGATCCGAAAAGGTTATAGAGTCATAATCACATTTAATCACTGAAGAAATAAGACGAGAGTCAATAAAGAAATAATCAATTCTTGAATAGGAATGGTGAACATGTGAAAAAAAAGAAAAATCCTTTTCCTGAGGATGCAAAAAACGCCAAATGTCCATCGACCCAGAATCAGAGAGGAATGAGTTAATCAAAGTTGCAGATTTATTAGGTAAGGTCCGTAGAGGAGCCGAACGGTCCAAAGCTGGAGATAAACAGGTATTAAGATCTCCGCCCCAGATCAATGAAAACTCATTCAAATTCGGGAACTGATTGAATAATGATTTATAAAATTCCGGACAGTCCATATTAGGAGCATAAACATTAACCAAAACTACCTTTTTATTAAATAGTAGACCACTAACCAGTAGAAATCTACCATTCGGATCAGAAATAATACCATGTTGTATAAAAGTAACTGAGGAGTCTATAAAAATAGAGACGCCTCGAATCTTAGCGTTGGAGTTCGAATAAAACTGTTGTCCCTTCCAGAATTTAAAAAAACGTAGTCTGTCCCCCCTCTGCACATGGGTCTCTTGTAAAAATAAAATTTGTGCTTTAAGTCTCCGGAACACTTTAAAAACTTTTTTCCTTTTAATAGGATGATTAAGACCATTAGTATTCCAGGAGACAAAATTAATAACAGACTCCATAAACCCTAAAGTCAACCCGCAACAAGGAGGATTGACGATAGGCTCGACCCATGAACCCGGAAAGGGAACAGAACAAATAAGAGATACCGGGAAGGAGAATGCAACCAATACTTCAATAGTGTACATAGCCCAAGAAGAAAGAAACTAAAACGTGAAGCCCCTCCCACCACCTTTCTTCTTTTCCAATGCTTCCTCCTACATACATTTTAGATACTATAATTAACCTTAATCCATGTCAGAAAGGTGCATCGGCTATGATTTATAATATTATTATGAAACTTAGGAAAGCTCCATTTGATAAGATTAGGGTAGATTGGGAACAGGAATTGGGGTCTATCATTTCCGTGGATGACTGGGGGCAGATTTTACAATTAGTCAATACTTCCTCTATTTGTGCTAAACATTCCCTAATTCAATTTACAGTTGTTCATAGAGCACATACGTCCAAAGATAAATTAGCTCGCTTTTATTCTCATATTAATCCTTTTTGTGATAGATGTCCGGGGCAGATAGCCTCTTTAACTCATATTTTTTGGTCTTGTCCTACTCTGGAAACTTTTTGGAGAGACATTTTTAATATTATTTCCAAGGTATTGAATATAGATATCTCTCCTCACCCTATTACTGCTATCTTTGGACTACCTAAAATTTCCAGTAATCTTTCTCCTTCAGCCCGTAGAATGATTGCATTTCTTACTTTAATGGCGAAAAGATGTATCTTACAACATTGGAAAGAGCTTAATGCTCCAACTACCTTTTTTTGGTTTTCTCAGATGATATTATGCTTGAATTTGGAGAAAATTAGAAGCAATCTTTATGATTCCTCACTTAAATTTGAACAGACCTGGAAATCTTTTATTCAATATTTTCACTTAATGTAATTTTTTTTCTCCTCTTTATTTGCTCCATATTTATATACCCTTCTTGGTTTTTTTTTACGGTTTTTAATGGAGGTCGGGATTGAGGACGTGATTTTAAGTTTTTTAACTCTGCTTGGTTCCAAGTTAGCCCATTGCTTTGCTTTGCTTTTAGTTAGTTGCACGGTGGTTTTTTTGGGTTTTTTTTTTTCCCTTTTCTCTATTGGTATATATATATAAAAATTAGTATACTATTATGTTACCTTAGTATGTTATGTTTAAATTACATTGTTTGTATCATTTTTTTCTGTATTAATATCTCCTGTAATTTTATTATATTCTAACAGTGTATTAGTGCCTTTATGGCTTACCTTTTTGTATACTTAGTCAATAAAAAGATTTAAAAAGAAAGAACATTAGTTAATGGTAAGGCTCCATGGCATAAAAGAGGTGGGGAACCCCTGCCCTAGGAGAATATGTCAGGTTTTAATCCACAACAACCCATTCTCGAGCTGTCAACTGATGTGGAGTTGTTGATTAAATGTTTCCAGCTCTTGTAGTTTAGAATGTTCTCTGATTATATGCAATAAACATCCTTGCACAAACAAATGATGTCTCACTTGTGAAAGGGTATAATAGGCCTTAATTATTATTTTCCTTGTTATGGTTTTGTTCTGAACTCACTTTGTTGCACGTATGTATATGCATCTGTGGTTTATCTTCTCAAAAGTCACAATGAACATAGAACATTTCAGCACACAAACAGGCCCTTCAGCCCACAGTGTTGTGCTGAACCAATTAAATTAGTGATCAAATAGCCAACTAAACTAATCCCTTCTGCCTTCACAATGTGCATATCCCTCCATTTTCTTCACATTCATGTGTCTGTCTAATATGACTTTTTAAAATAAATGTCCTTTGACAGATCTGGAACGACGTGATTTATCGCACAAAGAGAAGCTTTACCTCAGAGAGATGAATGTGATCACAGAAACACAGTGCACCTTAGGTAAGCTGTCCACCCACTTGTCTCTTTTCAATTTGTGTGGATAGAATCACTATATTAAATTTAATTCCAGTTTTACGTTTTTAAAGATAATGACAGTGTTCATGCCGGGAATGTGGATGCCACTTGCAAGGCCGGCATACATCGTATAATCTTTAAATACTCCTTGAAATTGAGAAGTTTCCTAGACCACTTCAGAACGTGGTTAAGATCTAGTAATGTTGGTTGGCCTAGAATCTTGTTCAGGTTAGTAAGTATGCCTTCAGTGATGAGGCTTTCAGGTGATAAGAGTATGGAACGAGCAGCCAGCAGCATGGTTCAATTTTAACATCTAAGCAAAGCTTGCATAGGCCCATGGATGGGAGCATTATGGAGGGCTATGGTCGGGATGCATGTCAATGGCATTAAGCAGATTAATAGTTTGGCCCTGACCTGATGGACCAAAGGCCTGTTTCTGTGCTGCAGTGTTCTATGACTCTATAAGAATTGCCCAAGGCACCAGGTGATCTTATTCTTTGAAATAGTGCCGTGGAATATTTTATGATTAGCTACACACATTGCTTGATTGGGGCCTAAGAAACAACATTTTGCCTTAGAGAGCCAAGCTATTGAGCTACATTAGAGATCTTTATCAGCAACAAAAATATTTTTTAATAGTTAGAAATTCCAAGCAGAAGTTGAAATATGTCAATGTTTGCCCACACTTGCCAGAATATGTGGAATATGCTTTGTGCACACTAGAACTGCAGGAGAAAAAATTTGACCTCTGTTGGAATTTTAACCAGCATTCTGTGGTTGTAATCAATTTAGACCATAAGACATTGGAGCAGAATTTGACCATTCAGCCCAGTGAGTCTGCTCTGCTATTTTGTCATGGCTGATTTATATTCCCTCTCAACCCCATTCTCCTTCCTTCTCCCCATAGCCTCCTACACCCTTACTAATCAAGAACCTGTCAATCTCTGCCTTAAGCGTACCCAATGACTTGGCCTCCTTGGCCGTCTGTGGCAATGATTTCCACAGATTCACAGAAATTCCTCTCATCTCTGTTCTAAAGGTACTTCCTTCTATTCTGAGGCTGTGCTGTCTAATCGTAGAATCTCCCACTATTGGAATCATCCTCTCCATGTCCAGGCCTTTCCTCTCTACTATCTAGGCCTTTCAATATTCAGTATTTTTCAATGAGATCCTCTCTCATTCTAAATTCCAGCAAGTACAGGCCCAGAGCCATGAAACACTCTTCAGATAGGTTAACTCTTCAAAATAAATGTATTATCAAAGTATATATATGTCACCATATGCTACCTTGAGATTCATTTTCTTGCAGGCATTCACAGTTCGAACAAACAAATACAATAGAATTAGTGAAAAAGTACACAAAGACTGACAAACAACCACTTTGCAAAAGAAGACAAACTGTGCAAATACAAAAAACAAATATTAATATTAATAGGTAAATAAATAATACTGAGAACATGAGTTGTAGAGTTTTTGGAAGTGGGTCCATAGGTTGTGGAATCAGTTCTGTATTGAGGTGAAAGAAGTTATCCTTGCTGGTTCAGGAGCCTGAAGGTTGAAGGATAGTGATTACTCCTAAACTGGTGCAGTGGGACCTAATACTCTCGTACCTCCTTCTGATAGCAGCAGTGAGAAGAGAGCATGGCCTGGATGGTGGGGGAACTCATAACTCTTTAAATTAACTGTTTAGAATTCAACTCTTTATGCAATGATAGAGCTCATTGCAGTTGAATTACTCTATTAGAAGACTGATAGGAGTTTTGTTCGTAACTCAGCACGATTTTACAAAGTTGGGGTGTAAAAACAGAGTTTCAATTGTTGTCAGTTTCCCGCAGATTACAGAAGGGGTTCCCAATCTGGGTTCCATGGACCCCTCAGTTAATGGTAGGAGTTCTTACGATTAAAAAAGAGGGGACCCCTGGATTACAGGGACTGTCTGTGTGTCATCTAGGAGCTATGGAAAGATGGATTTAAGTGGCTTCCTTAACAAAAGCTTAAGAACCTACTTGTGTCATTAATAAAATGATGTACCATGTTTCTCATCACAATTTGATGTCAGGACGTTTCTCAGGGCCATTATTTGAGCTTGCTGTTCGATTTACTGGGACAGTGCAGTAGTGTAACTGTTAGCGCAATGCTTTACAGCGCCAGCCAACTGATTCAATTGCCGCCATGGTCTGCAATGAGTTTGGATGTCCTCCTCATGACTGTGTTGGTTTCCCCTGAGGAATCTGGTTTCTTCCCACATTCCAAAGTCAAGGTTGATAAGTTGTGGGCATGCTACGTTGGCACTGGAAACAAGGCAGCTCTTGTGGTCTGCCCCAGCCCATTCTTGGACTGCAAAAGTTGCGGTTCGCTCTATGTTTTAAAATACCTGTGACAAATAAAGCTGATCTAATCTTGATTGTTTTGTTTAATAAAATGCTTTAAGTTGCTTTATTTAAACAAGATCAGTACAATCACTTGTGGGATCTTTTCAGGCATCTATCAGGACATTTATTTTAAGGTGATTTACTTTTTGATGTCTGTGCCTTTTCCTCTATGGTGCTTGAGTCAAGTCTTCTCTAGTTTAACTTCATTTCTCCAGTCTACTTGGTAAGAAGAATAAATTAATGCTTGAGAGTGATTTTTCGGCTCCAGCTGACATCTCTCAGGCCGTGGATTGGAAAACATGGACAGAATATTTCCATTTATGGAATAATCTGTAAATGTGGGTCATAAATAAAGCAGTTACTAATAAATCCAGAAGGGAGGTAAGGAAAGACTTTACTCAGGGAGTGCTGACATTGTGGAATTTTCTGCCACACAGAACTAGCTGGGCTATTTACAAAAGGAAGCGAGATATATACGTGAGAGAAAAGGGAATAGATGGATTCAGATAGAGTAGTTTGAATTGAAAGGGAGGATAAGCATTGGACCTGCCAGCATGAATTATCTCTGCTTTTGGTCTCCTCATAATATTACATAAATTGTCACACAGATGCAGAGACCAGTCAAAGTCAAAGTAAATTTATTGTCAAAGTATGTACATGTCACCATATGCTACCCTGACATTCATTTTCTTGCAGGAATTCACAGTAGAACAAAAAAATGCAGTAGAATCAGAGAAAAACTACATACAAAGCTACTGACAACCAACCAGTGTGCAAAAGAAGACAAGCTGTGCAAATACAAAAACAAGTATTAATAATAATAATTGGGTAAATAAATAATATTTAGAACATAAGTTGTAGAGTCCTTGAAAGTGAGTCTGTAAGTTTTAGGAATAGTTCAGTATTGGAGTGAGTGAAGTTATCCTCTCTGGTTCAGGAGCCTGATGATGAAGGGTAATAACTGTTCCTGAACCTGGTGGTGTGGGTCCTGAGTCCTCTGTACCCGCTTCTCGATGGCAACAGCAAGAAGAGAGCATGGCCTGGGTGGCAGGATGTAGTTGTGAAAGGAAAACCCAAGAAAACTTTTCATTAGCGGGAAACACAGTAGAACATCGTTTCTATAAATGGAGGAATCCCAAAAATAATATGTGAGCTGGAGTACAAAATGCAGTTTGGATATGTGACGTAAATCTCGCAAATCCAGTTGTTGCTTACTGGTTCACTTCAATTTAGTCACGGGCACAACAAATTTAAAACCAGCTGTAATATTATTTTTACAAAAGCCTGTATCAAAATCAAAGTTGAGTTTATTGTCATCTGCACAGGTGCAATGAAAAACTTGCTTGCAACAGCATTACAGGTACATAGCATCAGATAAGCAGCGTTCACAAGAAAAACATAAATTGGACAGAAATTATACACAATGTTTACAAGAGTACAGTTAGAACAGAACACTACAGGCCCTTCAAGCCATAATGTTGTGCCGACCTTTCAACCTGCTCTAAGATCAATTTGACCCTTACTTCTGTCGAGCACCTTTTCACTACGTCCTAGAACAAACAACAAATAACTCAGAGTGGATCAATCATAAGCACATCTATTTTACTTGTAGCAAGGGGAGACCATCACTGCACAAACAGCAGCAATAGCCTCCAAAAAACAGATACAAGTGCAGGCACCCACACTTTAGTGCAAGGAAAGTGTGCATTCTGTCCTTCTTAGTCAGTACACTTGGCATACTTCCAGTAACGCATCTGCTGGTCTGCGGTTTGTCAAGGACACAGGTTCCACTGGCATAATGTTGCATGAACACTATTAGTATAGCACTCTGGTACAATAGAGGTTCTATTTTGTTACAGATAATAATGCCGTTTTGTTACTACAAGTACATTTCCACATTCCCTCCTTTTTGTCATTTCATGACAACATTACATTTCACCAAATACATTAATTGAAATGTGTGTGTTTGTGTGTGTGTGTATATATATATATTCTACTAAGCCCGCTGACTGAGGTGGCAGCTACAGTGAAAATGTTGGTCAGTCTGTAAGGCCTTCATACTTCTTTTATTACCAGTAAAGTAGATACCATTGTCGCTAGAGAATTTCCAAAGGACCCCGAACCTTGGGATGATTTCCTTCCAATAAACATTTAGCTACTGTAACTGCATCATTCTTTCTACAAGGAAATGTTTTAACCCATTGTGGAAAAAAAAATCGGTAATGACCATTGCATATTTATATCCTTCACACAAATCTAATTCTATAAAATCTATCTGTAAATGCATGAATGGTGCATTAGAGGGTGATGTATGAGATTCTTTCACCTTCACTAATTTCCCTGGATTTTGGAAAATACATATCATACATTGTTCCTAAACATTGTTTAAAGTTTGCAATAAACCAGGGGCACACCATATTTAATTTATACGATCTATCAATCCGCTCTTTAGCCTCCAGGGAAAGAGGGTACTGTGCCCTGTGGGGGAGTGGAGTATTCGAGTTGATGGTCACTTTATGCAGTTCATCTGTGACCATCTTAACCCTTCCATTTGGCTTGTCAGCCCAAAGTTGTGGTGGGACTTTGGAGAGTAAAGGTTCCACATCAGCATTGAACAACAACCCTCCTACAACTTCCTGTTCAAAAGCTGCCTCTGCTCCCAGTGTACTAGGGAACAATAAAAGGAAGCCCTTACCTCCTTCCAATTGCCACAGGCTCCATCCAGTTGTTTCCAGGACCTTCTGTCATGGCATTCTTTCCAGACCCTTGAGTACTAGTCCGGCAACGTTTGCCGCCTTACCTCTGGAACTGGTGGGGTTTCCTGTTCTGATCTTGTATCATCCACCAAACTTCGTGGGGATATCACACTGCTGCCACAATCACCCACATATATTTCAGAAGTGGATAGAACGATTTCCTTACCGATATAAGGGTCCAAATTCTGATGCATGAAATGGTCATTTACTGCTGTCATCATAAGCCATACTGTGAAAATAATAGTGCCATTTACCGAGTTGTAGGTCTAGACAGAATCTAGAGAAATCTCCAGAGGCTTTCAAGGCACTCTCGTAAAAATGTTCCAAGCTCCATGATTAGTGGGTAGTGAGTTACTGCCACTTACACAAAATAGGTTGACTACTACTACTGAAATTGTACAGTCCATAATGGCTCTCTGGTTTATGCACACTAAGTCCCTCAGGAGTGCAGGTATTAGTAGCTCGCATTTTACACAATGAACCTCTTCCACGTAAGTACAGGCACATCCGGGGACAGTAGAAAGGCATAATATAAATTCTGGTCTCCAGTGCTAACCACCACCAGATCTGATTTCAGAACATTAACAGACTGTCTCCCTATTGCAGTTATACAAATATTATCCTTATCAAACTTTGGAGTACAGTCCTCCTCTTTCATCAAAGAATAGGTGGCTCCTGTATCCACCAGAAATGGCTTGCTTTGTCCATTTAACCCATGTAGGCAATTCTTCCACTGATCCCTTTCCATAATTATTAAACATAGACCATGCTGGTGTCCCTGAATTTGGGACAGGGAAGGACTCTCCTTGTCCCATTACTACCACTTCCTAGTCTCTCTTTCTCACCCTATTTGCTGTATTTTTTCTTCCTTCTGTTCACTGCAGCATCCTGTGGGGATTAAACACAAGCTTACTTTCCACAAATCTCACTCTTTCTTACTCTTTCTATCAATGTATTCCTGACATGCCTACCGTTCACATTTGGTGCGTCCTTGATGCCAGAGTTGTCCTCACAGTCTAACTACACAGATTTTGGGTGTCTCTGACACTCTTAACATTCAGATTTTGGGTGTCTCTGATTCTCTAACTATACAAATTTTGGGTGTCTCTGACATTCTTAACCATACAGATTTTGGGTGTCTCTGACTCTTAACCATACAGGTTTTGGGTGTCTCTGACTCTCTTAACATTCAGAGTTTGGGTGTCTCTGACACTCTCTAACCATGCAGATTTTGGGTGTCTCTGACTCTCTAACCATACAGGTTTTGGGTGTCTCTGACTCTCTTAACATTCAGAGTTTGGGTGATTCTGACTCTTAACCATACAGGTTTTGGGTGTCTCTGACTCTCTTAACATTCAGAGTTTGGGTGATTCTGACTCTTAACCATACAGATTTTGGGTGTCTCTGACTCTCTTAACATTAAGATTTTGGGTGTCTCTGACACTCTCTAACCATGCAGATTTTGGGTGTCTCTGACTCTCTAACCATACAGGTTTTGGGTGTCTCTGACTCTTAACATTCAGATTTTGAGTGTCTCTGACACTCTCTAACCATACAGATTTTGGGTGTCTCTGATCTCTAACCATGCAGATTTTGGGTGTCTCTGACACTCTAACCGTGCAGATTTTGGGGGTCTCTGACTCTAACCATACAGATTTAATATGATTCTGGTCACCGTGCTGAAAGCATCGGGATCACAGATAGAGCAACTGATCCACTCAGTAGGCAGTGGCACAGATTGCAGTGTATAGAATGGGAGCAGGGCAGAACCCGGTATTTGCTACTTGCCTAGAAAGGCCACGGTTACCAGAATCCTCCTAGGTCCGCACTTACACCTAGGCATCCAATCTCGGTGGGACCTCCATGTTCTGTTGGGCACCTTGTCCCTACGTCCCAATACAAACAAACAACTCAGAGTGGATTAATCATAAGAACATTTATTTAACTTGCGGCCAGGGAAGTCTGTTACCACACAAATGCTGGTGATAGCCTCCAATAAACAGACAGCGTAGTCACTCCTTTATGCAGCTACCCACACCTCAGTTCAAGACAAAGGTGCATTCTGATGTTTCTCACCCTCTGCATGCCATCTTGGCCAAACGGAGGAGTACTTTTGGTAATAGACTAAGACAATTCCACTGCTCCAAAGAGCGCTATGTAAGATCATTCTTATCCTCTGTCATTAGGCTCTATAATGGGTTAATCCATAGCTGGAGAAGTGATAACCCCCTCCTGTTAGACTGTTTGAGGTAACTTATTTTTTATTCTTTCTTACTTCTCTTCTAATATTTGTGTATTTATTTATCTGTGCACTGATAATGCTACTGTAACACTGTAATTTCCTTTGAGATCAATAAAGTAACCTATCTATCTACCTATCTCATTCTGTCCTTCTGCTTAATCAGTGTACTTGACATTCTTCCTGTAACGTAACTGGTGCTCTGCAGTTTGTCAAGGACTCAGGCTCGATTGGCATAATAGAGTTATAGGAAAGTACAGCACAGAACCAGGTCCTTCAGCCCAACTAGTCCATGCCGAATCATTTAAACTGCCTACTCCCATTTACCTGCACTGGGACCATAGCCTGCCATACCCTGACAATCCATGTACCTATCCAAACTTCTCTTAAACATTGAAATCAAGCTCACATGCACCACGTACGCTAGTTCCAGATTCTCACAGCCCTCTGAGTGAAGAAGCTTCCCCTCATGTTCCCCTTAAATGTTTCACCTTAACTCATGATCTCTAATTGTAGTCCCACCTAACCTGAGTGGAAAAAGCCTACTTGCATTTACCTTATCTATACCCCTCTTATTTTATATATCTCCATCAAATCTCCCCTCAGTCTTTTACGATCTAAGAAATATAGTCATGCTCTCTCCAATTTTTCCTCATAACACAGGTCCTCCAGTCCCAGCAACATCCTGTAACTCGGTACTCTCAACCTTACATCTTGTAGGTAGGTGACCAAAACTACACACAGTATTCCAAATTAGGCCTCAGCAATGTCTTATACAAGTTCAATATAACATCCCATTTCCTGAACTCAGTACTTTGATTTATGAAGGTCAGTGTGCCAAAAGCTTTCGTTACGACCCTATTTACCTGTGATGCCACTTTCAATGAATTATTGGACCTGTAATTGCAGGTCCTTTTGTTGGACTGCATGGTAATGTTGCATGAATGCTTTTAGCAGAGCACTCTGGTACAACGCAGATTCCAATTTACTACCACAAGTAAAGTACATTTCCACACCACTTACATAGACTTTCTATCATTCCTGTGCCTAATTAATAGTTTCCTAAATGTCCCTAATGTGTCTGCTTCTATGATCACCCCTGGTGGAGCATTCATTCACCCAGTACCCAGTGTGAAAAAATCTTACCTTCGACATCCCCCCCTTTACATTCCTCTAATTATCTTGATACTATGCTCCTTGGTATTAGAACAAAGAAACCAGCAGATCTGTTTTAGTGCATGGTGATCAAAGTAGTCATAGGATTGCTAAAGTCTCATGATTAGGGTTGTACTAATTGGTCAAGAACTGAATGGCGGAAATGAAGTAGTTCTTGAACCTGATGGTGTGGGACTTCAGATTTCAAAGGTTCAAAGGTACAATTTAATGTCAGAGAAATGTATACAATATATATCCTGAAATGCTTTTTCTTAGCAACCATCCATGAAAACAGAGGAGTGCCCCAAAGAATGAACAACAGTTAAATGTTACCCCGAAGTCCCCCCCAGTTCACCCCTCCCATGCGTAAGCGGCAGCAAGCAGCAATCCCCCCTCCCCCCACTGGCAAAAAAAGCATTGGCACCCGCCACCGAGCACTCAAGCATGAGCTAGGCAATAGCAAAGACACAGTCTTGCAGTTACCCCAAAGACTTCGCATTTCACCTGGTATTTGAGATACCGCAGGTTCTCTCTCTCCCTAATAAGAGAAAGAGGTGTCTCCATTTTCCCATTGAGCAGGGAGACATAACAAACAACTCACTGGTTTATGCTGTTAAAAGTCCGTTACGTCGCTTTTCTTCGTGCTCTGTGCCTGAAGATTGCAAAGATCCCAGGTCTCCAGGCACACAGCGGATATCCTGACTCCCCCGACGACACACAGGTCTCCTGTCGTAACACCGACCCTCCATCCACCCGTCTCCAGAGCCCCGAGATCCTAGGCTTCTGAATTCAAGCCGGACTCTTAATCCAAGCCTTTGGCGGCTGAACAATGGCCAGTTATGGAACCCCGAGAGCAGGTCCCATTTCCGCAAAGAACCGTAGTCAGTATGTAACTCCAGGTCAGGGTCTTCAAAAAAACCCTGAAAGGGAAAAATAGAGATATTAGAGATAGAAATAGAGCTGTTTCTGAAGATGAAAACAAAGGAGTCACCGTTTGGTGCCATTCTGTACATCTTGCCCAATGGTAGCTGTAGAAAGATGGCGTGGCGTGTATTGTGTGAGTCTTTGATGATGAATGTACCTTCTTAGTATAATACATATATTAGAAGGCTTTTGAGTTCAAACTTAAATGTAGGAAGTAAATTAGATTGGAGTAGACACAGCCTCTTTTGTTCACAGAAGAGTACCTGGACCTTAGATATTATTTCAGTTAATACTGAGTTTCCTGTCAAGAAATTTACACAGTTGAACCCTTTATACACCTTCTGGTTTTGCTTTCTACTGACTTTGCTGTATGTTAGTGGTGGTGAAGCCACGTGTCAGTTGCCTGAGCACATGTGAAATTCATCTTGTGCTGGGGTGCAAATCTGATCTGTGAGGCTGAAGTTGTGGAGAGTTTACATAAACCTGGGTCACGCTCACGTTCCTTCATTCAGAGAGTGAGAGATCCAAAAATGTAATAGGATTTGATGGATGCAGAGAAGCCAGGTCCTGTGGTGAAGAAACTGAGAAAGAAATTGTTGTTTTAAACATAAGAGCTTCTGCAGATGTTGGAAATCCAGAGTAACACACACAAAATGTACTTTAAGTCTACCTCTAAATTGCTGGAGGATACAGGTTAGGCAGCAACTATGGAGAGGAACAGCATCTATGGAGAGAGTCGAGATTTCTGGCTGAGACCCTTCATCAGGTCTGGAAAGAAAATGGGAAGAAGTCAGAATAGGAAGGTGTGGAGAGGGGAAGGAGTACGCTGGCAAGTGATAGGTGAGATGAGGTGAGCGGGAAGGTAGGTGGATGAGTGGGGTGGGATGAAGTGAGAAGCTGGGAGGTGATAGCTGGGAAAGGTAAAAGGATGAAGAAGAAGGAATCTGATAGGAGAAGAGAGTGGACTCTGCAGATTCTGGAAAGCTTGAGCAACACACACAAAATGCTGGAGGAACTTAGCAAGTCAGGCAGCATCCATAGAGGGGAATAAATAGTCAATGTTTTGGGCCTAATTAAAGGTCTCAGTCTGAAAGATCATATGTTTATGGGCGTTGCTGCTGTCTTAAAGCTACAACTGGGCTCTTCAACAGGGAATTTGGGAAGCATTATGTCATGGAAAGGATTGTGGAAATCCTGAACATCTTTTGCTGGAAAGTTGCAATTACTGGATCATTTGGAATTTTTAAGACTGTTAATCAGTACAACTACCAAAGGAAATGAAGCAAAGGACATGCAAACTCTTAGTACTGATCAGTTGTAATGAATCAGAATTGTGCCTGTTTCTACATCTAGTTACGTGTATCATCACCGGCTAACTGCACTCTGTGACAACTCACACTCCTTCCTCAACCAAATTTTATTTACTTGTGCACAAGGACAGCCTGGCCCCTGTCAAGCTTCTCTGAAATTTGATCAAATGAATGCCATTTTGATAGAAAAATTAACTAATTGGATAGAAATACTGACCAATTGGTAATTACGTTCAGAATCCTTATTTGCATGATCACCAATAGAATTACATGTTGGAGGCCAATTAGTAAAGTAACTGACCAATAGTAGGTGTCACCCTTGAATCCTTTGTTTGCATCGTTATCTTTTCTTGGGATGCCAAATGGCTTCAGTCTCCTGCTCTGCAAAGGGAAGCTATACTCTTCAAAGACCTTCTTTTCCTGGGCTGACCCACAAATAGGGCAACCAGGCCTGGATGTTAGTTTAACCCTTTCCTTGCTGCAACTTTCACAGTATGAGGAAATTATTTAGGAATCATATACAATCTACAAAAAAGTTCCTATTTCAAAGGATATATGAATTGTAGCTGCTGTCCATTTAATTATTGGTGAATAGTCATAAATCTTTATGGGGAAGATCTGTTGAATAAGCATCTCCTGAGAATCAGAATGGATTATATATAAAACTATAAAGTGTAAGCTAATTAGAATATCTTGGCATTAGATTCAGTTTCCTTCTACTTGAGGTCTTCCGGTTTAAGATGGCGCTGCTGAGGGCGAGCGAAAACTTACTGGCGGTTACTGAAACAAGATATACAATTAAATCCTTTATTAATATCACTTTATCGATGAAAAATGATGGTGAATGATCACCACGGACAAGGAAGAAGCAAGCGAAGGCAAGGATGTGGGTGTAAGGTGAAGTTGGAGCAAGGTCGAGGCAAGTTCGAGACAAAGTTGGAGCAAGTGGAGCGGAGGAGAGTAGAAGAAAAGGAGGAGAGGCAGATTCAGAGCCTTCCACCTAAACTGAGGGCGAGGTTTGATCCAACTAAGCGCGGGGCCGACTTGGAAATGTGGGGTAACATGGACAGGGTCCAGGCCCAGAGTGTACTGATACAAGGAATGATCTGGACGATTTAAGTACCAGGCCAAACGGATTGAAAAGGCGGGGTGTCAGGAGGGTTGAGGCAGAGGTGAGGGTTGGACCAGTTCTGCTCGCTGCGCTGAGGCTACAGTCCTGCTCTGGGCTTCGCGCCTGTGAGCCCTGCAACCTTTGCAGACATCCCACCCTGCAAAAACTCATTTCAGGGAGGTAGCACCATCAATTTGCAGGAGACTCCCAGAATTTCTGGGAGAGCTGGGATGTCTGCAATAGAGTAGCTCCTTAGCAGCTAGTCAGCTGGTTTAAGTAACGTTAGCTATGCTAATGAACGAATGACACCTGTTAAACTCACCTCAACATGTCTTTTACAGTCTTAACCCACCATGGGCAATAGAAAAGTCACTGTTGCAAACAGTGCAGCGAGCAACATTGTCATTATTTTTGACCCCTATTAGGCAGGGGTACACTTTAGTGTAGTCTGGGGTGACGTATGTTTTATATTTCCTTTTTTTGGAGCACTCTGCCATGGCGTGCGCCCGCGCTCTCTCTCTCTCTCACTCTCTCGCACGCTCTCGCTCACTCGCTCTCATGCTGTCTCTCTCGCTCTCAAAAAAATGGATTTCCGGGATATTATATGTAATTTGCGGGTATCAGGGTGCCACTATTAATATGCGGGAGACTCCCAGAACTTCCGGGAGAGGTGGGATGTCTGCCTTTGCTGTCTATGTTCTGAACTGAGTCTGAGGCTGCGGCAGTGGCCTGCTCTGAGCTCCGTGTCTGAGTACTCACTTTCAATCTAGATTCTATTTGCTTACTTTTATTGTTTGCACGATTTGTTTTTCTTTTCATTAGGGTTTTTATTGGTCTTTTTTAATGGGTTCTTTTGGATTTTTTGTGGCTGCCTGTTGGGAGACGAACCTCAAGGTTGTATAATGCATACATACTTTGATAACAAAAGTATTTTGAACTTTGAGATAGTAGATTTTTTCAGCAATTTTTTAGGTCACGATAAGATTAGACCCTCTCTCTATGACGGTCTCATTAATATTCAGTGGCCCTGCAGGTAAAATTGTTCTCCAGTCCTCATTGCCATGATTTTTTTGCCGCAGTGATCAAGCTGTGGGCAACACATCCCATGGCCCTGTCCTTTGGTAATCTCCTTGATAAATCACTTTTTATAATGCTGTTCACATAGTAACTACCTGCTGGTGTTTATGTACATTTATTCCATAAACTTGTAATATATTTTTCTATAATTTTCCTCTATGTTTCCTATGGTGGGGGAGGGAGTCTGATACCAGAGGGCACAGCCTCAGAATAGAGGGATGACCATTTAGAACAGAGATGAGGAGGAATTTCTTTAGCCAGAGAGTAGTGAATCTGTGGAATTCTTTGCCACGGGCGGTTTTGGAGGCCAAGTCATTGGGTATATTTAAGGCAGACGTTGATAGATTCTTGATTGGTCAGGGCATAAAGAGATACGGGGAGAAGGCAGGAGATGGGGCTGAGAGGGGAAAATGGATCAGCCATGATGAAATAGCGGAGCAGACTTGATGGGCCAAATGGCCCAATTCTGCTCCTCCATGTTAACGGTCTTATAATTTTATTTATCCTTTAGAATTATTGAATGTTGTTTTTGTTGCATGTTGTGCCCTGACCAGCTCACCACAGCAAATTCCTAACATGTGTAAATGTATATGGTGGATAAAGTTGATCACGATCAAATATCTTTTCAACTGTTTCTCTAAGTCTTGTGGATGTGGAAGTCAGGAATGTTCTTGGTTGTGTAATGCAGTTCTTATTGCACTACCTCAGGTTGCACTACAACCTTTGCAAAATTCTGTTGTTTTTGCAATTATTGTTGTATTTATTGTTACATTTATTATCATGGCCTATACTGATTACTCTGTGAGGTTCATGCAAGCAAGGAGTTTGGTTGCATCATGGTGTATAAGAACAACAAACCTAATCTAATTAACACTGCGGAACTACTGGCTGCAGCCAGGCCTTTATTTACTGATAGTTGTGCAGCTTAGTAAACAGGCTTAGTATCTTAACCATCAAGTAATAGTCAGATCATAGGAACAGAATTGGGTCATTTGGACCATGGAGTCTGCTCCGCCGTTCAATCCTGGCTGATTTATTATCCCTTTTAACTCATTCTCATGCCTTTTCCTCGTAACCTTTGACGCTCTGACTAATCAAAAATCTTATCAACCTCCACTTTAAATATACACAATGACTTGGCCTCCACAGCCGTGTGTGGCAATGAATTCCACATACTCACCACCCTCTGGTTAAAGAAATCCCTTCACATCTCTGTTCTAAAGGAACGTCCTTCTATTCTGAGCTGCAGCCCCTGGTATCTCCCACTATCGGAAGCATCCTCTCCATGTCCACTCTATCTAGGCTTTTCAACATTTAATAGGTTTCAATGCGATCCCCCTTCATTCTTCTAAACCCCAGCGAGTACAGGCCCAGAGCTATCAAATGCTGCTGACATATTAACCCTTGCCTTCCCAGAATCATTGCTGTAAACTTCCTCTGGACCTCTCTAATGTATTTGTGGTGAATACCTATCTACACTAGAAGAGATGGACAGTGTAAAATAGCGTTGCTTAATATGTTCGTCTGGACATGCTGCTAATGATTTCTGAGCTCTCAGGATTAATGTAGATGTTCTTGAAGATGTGCGGAGCTGGTTTTGCTGAGAACTGGTGAAAATCTCTATAAGTGGGAGAAGACCCACATGCATAAATGGAATAACAACTATAGCAACATACTGTTAATTTTTGCAGGTTTTTGACATGGTAAAATCCTCTTTTCTAGGCTTAACTGCTTTGAGAAGCGATGAAGTTATTGATCTGATGATCAAGGAATATCCAACCAAGTATGCTGAATATGCAGTGGTTCTGCAGGAAAGAGAGCGACAGCAGATCACCGACCGATACAAGGAATATTCGGTCAGTACTGGGAGCAGAGTGACAATTTAACTCAAGCTTATCTGTTATTAATGTATAATGCTTTACTTACCTGCTGAGACATTTCAAAAGCAAAAGGGTATCTTGCAGAAACATATGAAAATGTGAAAGGAATAGACAAGATAGAGGCTGGGAAGTTGTAGTTCCACTGGTAGGTGATCCCAGAGCTCAGGGTCGTAGCCTTAAGGTTTGGGGGAATAGACTTAGGACAGAGATCAGGAGACATTGCTTCTCCCCAGGGTGTAGTGAATCTGTGGAATTCTCTGCCCAGGGAAGCAGTACGAGCTACTTCATTAAATATATTTAAGAGACAGTTAGATAGATTTTTGCATTGCAGGGAATTGAGGGTTATGGAGAGAAAGTTTGGTGGAGCCTAGTCCATGGCCAGAGCAACCATGATCTTAATAAATGGCAGAACAGGCTCGACGGGCTGGATTACCGACTCCTGCTCCTATTCCTTATGCTCTTACTGAATGGCAGAGGAGGCTTGTCAGGTCGGATGGATGACCCCTGCTCCTGGTCCTCATGTTCTCAAATGCTGCAGATACGAAATAAAGTATCTGGAACAGCGTGTAGCATTGGGGTTAGTGTAATGCCGGCAGCCCAGTTCAATTCTGCCACTGTCTGTAAGGAGTTTGTATGTTATCCCTGTGACCATGTGGGTTTCCTCCAGTTTCCAAATAAGTACGACAAAGTAGGTGAATTGGTCACATGGGAGTAATTGGGCGGCATGGTCTTGTTGGGTCCAAAGGGCCTGTTACCATGCTGAAATAAAAGAAAATAGAAAATGATGGCAGCAATCAGCCAATTAGGCAGTATCTGTAGAGACAGAGCTAAGGTTCCAGCTCAAAGACCATTCTTCAGAATACTTGAAAATTGTGCTGTATAGAGAGAGGTTTCGGTTACTCGTGCCTATGATGGTTCTTTGGAAAAGCTGTATATTAATCCCATAAATACAAAAGATTCTGCAGGTGCTGAAAACCTTGAGCAATATGCACAAAATGCAGGTCAGGTAGTTGACGATTCGGGTTGAGACCCTTCATCGGGACATTAACTCCATTCCCTGCCCTTGGCTCGAAACCCTGAAGAATTTCCTTCAACCAAGTTAGGAGTAGTTAGCGTTTCGGTGTTTTTCATTTGCTTTTTAGCAGGTTTGGCACAACACTGTGGGCCGAATGGCCTGTTCCTGTGCTGTATTCTTCTGTGTTCTAACTCCTTAGCCACGTGTTAAACCAAATGACCTTCCTATTTCTGGCCTCACTAGCATGTGGCACAGTAGCAATCCTGAGATCAAACTTCCCTGTGAAAGAAGGCTTGCAGTTCCAAGCACCCTCTAAAGAGGAATGATATGACTCACAACAGTTTTGGTTACTGCCTGCTACTTAAACATTAACTTGCAGATGAAGCTTCAGGTTCTCCAATGCAGCTATTGACAATGGTGGTTCAAAGCTGGGAAAGAATGGAATAAGATAGCCTTTCATTTTTGTGGTGAAGAGAGTTTTTTTTTTGAAAGGTAGTTTTCACTGCCAAGGCCAGTGTTTATTGTCCACCTCTAACCATTTCCTGAAAAGTGTCGGTAATATTAAACTTGATTCTGATTCTGAAACAAGTACCTTTTAAAGTCGCCCACATTGCTTGGGTTCTGGAATCACATAGCTCATTGCACAGCAGTGCAGAAAAATATTCTTTACAAACCAATTTTCAGATATGTAGTTGTGAACCAGAGTACAAAGAAATTGCCTAATCTCACATTTTAATCTCAGATTTCCAAATTTTGTGCACTTTCGATCAGTTCTTTTCAACTGATGGGCGATATCACTGCAGGGTCATAGAATATGGCCAACAGAAGATGGCACTGATGAGCCGTGGCTATTTTTTTGCGGGCAGCTAACAAAACTATTATTGTTCTTCTACTAAATATACTCTCATGATCACTGCAATCTGCAGCCTGTAATTCCCCTTTGGGAGTTGTGCTTTAGAACCATCCAAACGGTCTGGCGTTTTTTGCGGCATCCTGAAGGATTTGGCAAACTGGACTCTCAAAGGTGCCATTGCTGGGGCGGACTTCAGGCTGCTTTGAAACTCTGGGCCGGGTTGAAAGATCAGGGTCCGGGCCTGTGAGCAAAGGTGAACTGATGTTCAGCTGACTGAAGCGCCAAGCCTGATTTTAAAAAGTTAAGTCGCTGAGGTTGAGGATGGAGGATGAACCAGATGAACTAGTGTTCAGCTCACTACTCCGGGTCAGCAAGGATCCTCCAAGTGAGTCTACCCCATCTGCCTGTGTCTGACCTGTCTCCCTACGACAATCAGGTGTGGTGTGCAGGTGCTAAACAGGCTTTATGGCTGTGACCTGCAGCCATCGGGCTCCTGGACCAGCTGCAGTGCCGAGCGGGATTTGTGGCTGTGGGTTCACAGTCAGGGACTCTGTGGTTCATGTTCTCCTAACTTTTTATTGTTTGCACAATTTGTTCTTCTTTTCACACATTGCATGCTTGATGGTCTTTGTTGTGCGTGGTTTTTCATGGATTCAATTGTGTTTCTTTGTTTTGTGGCTGCCTGCAAGAAGACGAATCCAAAGTATACTTTTATTTATTTACTTATTGGGATACAGCACGGAATTGGCCCTTCAGGCCCTTCGAGCTGCACCGCTCAACAACGCCCGAAGTAACTCTGGCCAAATCACAGGACAATTTACGATGACCAGTTAACCTACCAACCAGTTTGTCTCTGGACTGTGGGAGGGAACTGGAACACCCAGAAGAAGCCCTCATGGACACGGGAGAACATACAAATTCCTTACAGGCAGTGGCGACAATTGAACTGGGTCGCTGGTACTGTCAAGTGCTGTGCTAACCACTATACTACTGTGCTGCCCACGTTTCCTACTTTTATAATGAATGTACTTTGAACTTTGAGTGAGATTGCTAGTTTAAAGCTAAATTGTACCTACAATGACATAGTTCAGGCACTACCCAAAATTACCTCATTCAGGACACTTGTACAATCGGCCCACTCCGAACTCATCCCAAGCCTCACTTGATTTCAGCTTCACGTATGAGTTATTATATTTTAAATTGATGATCGTCTATAAAAGCAGCAAAAAGAATATGTGACTTTTTCCTTTCCTACCGAATGCTTGAAATTCCAGGAAATGTAGGTCACCATTTCAGAATCAGATTTAATATCACCGGCATATGTTGTGAAATTTGTTGTTATGTAGTAGCAGTGCAAAATAAAAAAAAGACTGTAAATTACTGAAAGTGTGTATATCTTCAAAAAGTTTAATTAAATAATTAGTGTAAACAGAGAAGAAATAAGTCGTGAGGTAGTGTCCATGGGTTCAATGTCCATTCAGAAATTGGATGGCAGAGGGGAAGAAGTTATTCCTGAATTGTTTGAGTGTGTTTCCTCCCTGATGGTAACAATCAGAAGAGGGCACATCCTGGGTGAGGGAGCTCCTTAAGGATGGGTGCTGCCTTTTTGAGACACCACTCCCTGAAGATGTCCTGGATGCTGAGGGGGAGCTCGAGTGCCCACAAAGGAGCTGACTGACCTCACAACTTTCAGTAGTTTACTTGCATCATGTGGAGTGCTCATCTCCCACCTCCCCACTATCCCCCATTCCTAAACCAGACAGTGACGCAACTAGCACTTGCACCTGTCAGTTTGGTCGGCAGTCACCTTCTGCGTATCGGTAAAGGAGGACACATTAGATGAGAGGCTCCAGGACTCGGTTTGTGAGCCTCTGAATGAAACCAGGGTCTTTAACAATGTGATCATAGAATATAGAACACCAGAGCACAGGACAGGCCCTATGGCCCACAACGTTGTGTCGACCTTTCACCTACTCTAATATTAATCTAACCCTTCCCTCCTACACTGCCCTCCATTTTCCTATCATCCGTGTGCCTATCTAAGAGATTCTTAAATGCCCCTCATGGATCTCCCTCGACCACCATGTGTGGCTGGGTGTTCCACACACCCCTTCCATGAAAAGAACTTATTTCTGACATTCCCCCATATACCTTCCCCTAATCATCCTAAAATTTTGCCTCCTGGTGTTAGCAGTGGTGGGTGCTATGGTACCGTAGCCGTTAGCATGATGCTATTACATCTTGGGGCATTCTGGAGTTCAGAGTTCAGTTCTGGCACTGTTCTGTAAGAAGTCTGTGTATATTCTCCTGTGTAGTGCATGGGTTTTCCCCGGCTGCTCCGGTTTCCTCTGACAGTTCACATGAGCCCCGGAAGGTGAATCGGTAATTGCAGATTGTCCCATGACAAGGTTAGGATTAATCAGGTTTGTCAGGGGTTGCTGGGGCGGAATGGCGCAAAGAGCCAACTTTGCACTGTATCACAAAAATAAAATATACATAAAAATAAAAAATCCCCCTGGGGGAAAAGGTCTGGCCAACCACTCAATCTGTGCCTCCTATCATCTTGGACACCTCTGTACACTCCATCTGTGATCATTATCTTGTACATCTCTGTCCATTCGATCTGTGACTCTCATCATCTTGTACACATCTGTCCACTCGATCTGTGACTCTCATGTTGTACACCTCTGTCCACTCGATCTGTGACTCTCAACTTGTACACCTCTGTCCACTCGCTCTGTGACTCTCATCTTGTACACCTCTGTCCACTCGATCTGTGACTCTCATCTTTTACACCTTTGTCCACTCAATCTGTGACTCTCATTATCTTGTGCACCTCCGTCCACTCGATCTGTGACTCTCATAATCTTCTGCACCTCCGTCCACTCGATCTGTGACTCTCATCATCTTCTACACCTCTGTCCACTCGATCTGTGACTCTCATCTTGTACACCTCTGTCCACTCGATCTGTGACTCTCATCTTGTATACCTCTGTCCAGTCGATCTGTGACTCTCATCTTGTATACTTCTGTCCACTTGATCTGTTACTCTTATCATCTTTTACCCCTCTGTCCATTCGATCTGTGACTCTCATCTTGTACACCTCTGTCCACTCGATCTGTGACTCTCATCTTGTACACCTTTGTCCACTCGATCTGTGACTCTCATCATCTTGTACACCTCTGTCCACTTGGTCTGTGACTCTCATCTTGTACACCTCTGTCCACTTGATCTGTGACTCTCATCTTGTATACCTTTGTCCACTCTATCTCTGACTCTCATGTTCTACACCTCTATCGACTCGAACTGTGACTCTCATCATCTTGTACACCTGTGTCCACTTGATCTGTGACTCTCATCATCTTGTACACCTTTGTCCACTCGATCTGTGACTCTCATCATGTTGCACACCTTTGTGCACTTGATCTGTGACTCTCATCATCTTATATACCTCTGTCCACTCCATCTGTGACTCTCATCTTGTACACCTCTATCCACTGGATCTGTGACTCTCATCATCTTGTACGCCTTTGTCCACTCGATCTGTGACTCTCATCTTGTACACCTGTGTCCACTCGATCTGTGACTCTCATCATCTTGTACACCTTTGTCCACTCGATCTGTGACTCTCATCATCTTGTACACCTTTGTCCACTCGATCTGTGACTCTCATCATCTTGTACGCCTCTGTCCACTCGATCTGTAACTCTCATCTTGTACACCTGTGTCCACTCGATCTGTGACTCTCATCATCTTGTACACCTCTGTCCACTCGATCTGTGACTCTCATCTTGTACACCTCTGTGCACTCGATCTGTGACTCTCATCTTGTACACCTCTGTGCACTCGATCTGTGACTCTCATCACCTTGTACACCTCTGTCCACTCGATCTGTGACTCTCATCATGTTGCACACCTTTGTGCACTTCATCTGTGACTCTCATCATCTTGTACACCTCTGTCCACTCGATCTGTGACTCTCATCATCTTTTACCCGTCTATCCACTTGATCTGTGACTGTTATCATCTTGTACACCTCTGTCCACTCGATCTGTGACTCTCTACATCTTGTACACCTCTGTCCACTCGATCTGTGACTCTCATCATCTACACCTCTGAACACTCGATGTGTGACTCTCATCATCTTGTACACCTCTGTCCATTCGATCTGTGACTCTCTTCATCTTGTACACCTCTGTCCACTCGATCTGTGACTCTCATCTTGTACACCTCTGTCCACTTGATCTGTGACTCTCATCTTGTACACCTCTGTCCATTCGATGTGTGACTCTCATCATCTTGTACACCTCTGTCCACTCGATCTGTGACTATTATCATCTTCTACAACTCTGTCCACTGGATCTGTGAATCTCATCTTGTACACCTCTGTCCACTCGATCTGTGATTCTCATCTTGTACACCTCTGTCCACTCGATCTGTGACTCTCATCATCTTGTACACCTCTGTTCACTCGATGTCTGACTGTCGTCATCTTTGTCCATTCGATCTGTGAGTCTCTTCATCTTGTACACCTCTGTCCACTCGATCTGTGACTCTCATCTTGTACACCTCTGTCCACTTGATCAGTGACTCTCATCTGCTTGTGCAGCTCTCTCCACTCGATCTGTGACTCTCTTCATCTTGTAAACCTCTGTCCCCTCGATCTGTGACTCTCATCTTGTACACATCTGTACACTCGATCTGTGAATATTATCATCTTATACACCTCTGTCCACTGGATCTGTGACTCTCATCTTGTACACCTCTGTCCACTTGATCTGTGACTCTCATCTATTACACCTTTGTCCACTCGATCTGTGACTCTCATCATATTGTGCACCTCCGTCCACTCGATCTGTGACTCTCATCATCTTCTACACCTCTGTCCACTCGATCTGTGACTCTCATCTTGTGCACCTCTGTCCACTCGATCTGTGACTCTCATCTTGTACACCTCTGTCCACTCGATCTGTGACTCTCATCTTGTACACCTCAGTCCACTCGGTCTGTGACTCTCATCTTTTACACCTTTGTCCACTCGATCTGTTACTCTAATCATCATTTACCCCTCTGTCCATTCGATCTGTGACTCTCATCTTGTACACCTCTGTCCACTCGATCTGTGACTCTCATCTTGTACACCTTTGTCCACGCGATCTGTGACTCTCATCATCTTGTACACCTCTGTCCACTTGGTCTGTGACTCTCATCTTGTACACCTCTGTCCCCTTGATCTGTGACTCTCATCTTGTACACCTCTGTACACTCGATCTGTGAATATTATCATCTTGTACACCTCTGTCCACTGGATCTGTGACTCTCATCTTGTACACCTCAGTCCACTCGGTCTGTGACTCTCATCTTTTACACCTTTGTCCACTCGATCTGTGACTCTCATAATCTTCTGCACCTCCGTCCACTCGATCTGTGACTCTCATCATCTTCTACACCTCTGTCCACTCGATCTGTGACTCTCATCTTGTACACCTCTGTCCACTCGATCTGTGACTCTCATCTTGTATACCTCTGTCCACTCGATCTGTGACTCTCATCTTGTACACCTCTGTCCACTCGATCTGTGAATATTATCATCTTGTACACCTCTGTCCACTGGATCTGTGACTCTCATCTTGTACACCTCAGTCCACTCGGTCTGTGACTCTCATCTTTTACACCTTTGTCCACTCGATCTGTGACTCTCATAATCTTCTGCACCTCCGTCCACTCGATCTGTGACTCTCATCATCTTTTACCCCTCTGTCCATTCAATCTGTGACTCTCATCTTGTACACCTCTGTCCACTCGATCTGTGACTCTCATCTTGTACACCTTTGTCCACTCGATCTGTGACTCTCATCATCTTGTACACCTCTGTCCACTTGGTCTGTGACTCTCATCTTGTACACCTCTGTCCACTTGATCTGTGACTCTCATCTTGTATACCTTTGTCCACTCTATCTCTGACTCTCATGTTCTACACCTCTGTCGACTCGATCTGTGACTCTCATCATCTTGTACACCTTTGTCCACTCGATCTGTGACTCTCATCATGTTGCACACCTTTGTGCACTTGATCTGTGACTCTCATCATTTTGTATCCCTCTGTCCACTCGATCTGTGACTCTAATCTTGTACACCTCTGTCCACTCGATCTGTGACTCTCATCTTGTACACCTCTGTGCACTCGATCTGTGACTCTCATCATCTTGTACACCTCTGTCCACTTGATCAGTGACTCTCATCTACTTGTGCAGCTCTGTCCACTCGATCTGTGACTCTCTTCATCTTGTAAACCTCTGCCCCTCGATCTGTGACTCTCATCTTGTACACCTCTGTACACTCGATCTGTGAATATTATCATCTTATACACCTCTGTCCACTGGATCTGTGACTCTCATCTTGTACACCTCTGTCCACTCGATCTGTGACTCTCATCTTTTACACCTTTGTCCACTCGATCTGTGACTCTCATCATCTTGTGCACCTCCGTCCACTCGATCTGTGACTCTCATCTTTTACACCTTTGTCCACTCAATCTGTGACTCTCATCATCTTGTGCACCTCCGTCCACTCGATCTGTGACTCTCATCATCTTCTACACCTCTGTCCACTCGATCTGTGACTCTCATCTTGTACACCTCGGTCCACTCGATCTGTGACTCTCATCTTGTACACTTCTGTCCACTCGATCTGTTACTCTAATCATCATTTACCCCTCTGTCCATTCGATCTGTGACTCTCATCTTGTACACCTCTGTCCACTCGATCTGTGACTCTCATCTTGTACACCTCTGTCCACTTGGTCTGTGACTCTCATCTTGTACACCTCTGTCCACTCGATCTGTGACTCTCATCTTGTACACCCCTGTCCACTCGATCTGTGACTCTCATCATCTTGTACACCTCTGTCCCCTTGATCTGTGACTCTCATCTTCTGCACCTCTGTACACTCGATCTGTGAATATTATCATCTTGTACACCTCTGTCCACTGGATCTGTGACTCTCATCTTATACACCTCAGTCCACTCGGTCTGTGACTCTCATCTTTTACACCTTTGTCTACTCGATCTGTGACTCTCATAATCTTCTGCACCTCCGTCCACTCGATCTGTGACTCTCATCATCTTCTACACCTCTGTCCACTCGATCTGTGACTCTCATCTTGTACATCTCTGTCCACTCGATCTGTGACTCTCATCTTGTATACCTCTGTCCAGTCGATCTGTGACTCTCATCTTGTATACTTCTGTCCACTTGATCTGTTACTCTTGTCATCTTTTACCCCTCTGTCCATTCGATCTGTGACTCTCATCTTGTACACCTCTGTCCACTCGATCTGTGACTCTCATCTTGTACACCTTTGTCCACTCGATCTGTGACTCTCATCATCTTGTACACCTCTGTCCACTTGGTCTGTGACTCTCCTCTTGTACACCTCTGTCCACTTGATCTGTGACTCTCATCTTGTATACCTTTGTCCACTCTATCTCTGACTCTCATGTTCTACACCTCTGTCCACTTGCTCTGTGACTCTCATCTTGTACACCACTGTCCACTCGACCTGTGACTCTCATCTTGTATGCCTTTGTCCACTCGATCTCTGACTCTCATCATCTTGTACACCTCTGTCCACTCGAACTCTGACTCTCATCATCTTGTGCACCTCTGTCCACTCGATCTGTGACTCTCATCATCTTGTACACCTCTGTCCACTCGATCTGTGACTCTCTACATCTTGTACACCTCTGTCCACTCGATCTGTGACTCTGATCTTGTACACCTCTGTCCACTCGATCTGTGACTCTCATCTTGTACACCTCTGTCCACTCGATCTGTGACTCTCATCTTGTACGCCTCTGTGCACTCGATCTGTGACTCTCATCATCTTGTACCCCTCTGTCCACTCGATCTGTGACTCTCATCATCTTGTACACCTCTGTTCACTCGATGTCTGACTGTCGTCATCTTTGTCCATTCGATCTGTGACTCTCTTCATCTTGTACACCTCTGTCCACTCGATCTGTGACTCTCATCTTGTACACATCTGTCCACTCAATATGTGACTCTCATCTTGTACACCTCTGTCCACTTGATCAGTGACTCTCATCTGCTTGTGCAGCTCTGTCCACTCGATCTGTGACTCTCTTCATCTTGTAAACCTCTGTCCCCTCGATCTGTGACTCTCATCTTGTACACCTCTGTACACTCGATCTGTGAATATTATCATCTTATACACCTCTGTCCACTGGATCTGTGACTCTCATCTTGTACACCTCTGTCCACTCGATCTGTGACTCTCATCTTTTACACCTTTGTCCACTCGATCTGTGACTCTCATCATCTTGTGCACCTCCGTCCACTCGATCTGTGACTCTCATCATCTTCTACACCACTGTCCACTCGATCTGTGACTCTCTTCTTGTGCACCTCTGTCCACTCGATCTGTGACTCTCATCTTGTACACCTCTGTCCACTCGATCTGTGACTCTCATCTTGTATACCTCTGTCCACTCGATCTGTGACTCTCATCTTATACACTTCTGTCCACTCGATCTGTTACTCTAATCATCATTTACCCCTCTGTCCATTCGATCTGTGACTCTCATCTTGTACACCTCTGTCCACTCGATCTGTGACTCTCATCTTCTACACCTTTGTCCACTCGATCTTTGACTCTCATCATCTTGTACACCTCTGTCCACTTGGTCTGTGACTCTCATCTTGTACACCTCTGTCCACTCGATCTGTGACTCTCATCTTGTACACCCCTGTCCACTCGATCTGTGACTCTCATCATCTTGTACACCTCTGTCCCCTCGATCTGTGACTCTCATCTTGTACACCTCTGTACACTCGATCTGAGAATATTATCATCTTGTACACCTCTGTCCACTGGATCTGTGACTCTCATCTTGTACACCTCAGTCCACTCGGTCTGTGACTCTCATCTTTTACACCTTTGTCCACTCGATCTGTGACTCTCATAATCTTGTGCACCTCCGTCCACTCGATCTGTGACTCTCATCATCTTCTACACCTCTGTCCACTCGATCTGTGACTCTCATCTTGTGCACCTCTGTCCACTCGATCTGTGACTCTCATCTTGTACACCTCTGTCCACTCGATCTGTGACTCTCATCTTGTATACCTCTGTCCACTCGATCTGTGACTCTCATCTTCTATACTTCTGTCCACTCGATCTGTTACTCTTATCATCTTTTACCCCTCTGTCCATTCGATCTGTGACTCTCATCTTGTACACCTCTGTACACTCGATCTGTGACTCTCATCATCTTCTACACCTCTGTCCACTCGATCTGTGACTCTCATCTTGTGCACCTCTGTCCACTCGATCTGCGACTCTCATCTTGTATACCTCTGTCCACTCGATCTGTGACTCTCATCTTGTATACTTCTGTCCACTCGATCTGTTACTCTTATCATCTTTTACCCCTGTGTCCATTCCATCTGTGACTCTCATCTTGACACCTCTGTCCACTCGATCTGTGACTCTCATCTTGTGCACCTCTGTCCACTCGATCTGTGACTCTCATTTTGTATACCTCTGTCCACTCGATCTGTGACTCTCATCTTGTATACTTCTGTCCACTCGATCTGTTACTCTTATCATCATTTACCCCTCTGTCCATTCGATCTGTGACTCTCATCTTGTACACCTCTGTCCACTCGATCTGTGACTCTCATCTTGTACACCTTTGTCCACTCGATCTGTGACTCTCATCATCTTGTACACCTCTGTCCACTTGCTCTGTGACTCTCATCTTGTACACCTCTGTCCACTCGATCTGTGACTCTCATCATCTTGTGCACCTCCGTCCACTCGATCTGTGACTCTCATCATCTTCTACACCACTGTCCACTCGATCTGTGACTCTCATCTTGTGCACCTCTGTCCACACGATCTGTGACTCTCATCTTGTATACCTCTGTCCACTCGATCTGTGACTCTCATCTTGTATACTTCTGTCCACTCGATCTGTTACTCTTATCATCTTTTACCCCTCTGTCCATTCGATCTGTGACTCTCATCTTGTACACCTCTGTCCACTCGATCTGTGACTCTCATCTTGTACACCTTTGTCCACTCGATCTGTGACTCTCATCATCTTGTACACCTCTGTCCACTTGGTCTGTGACTCTCATCTTGTACACCTCTGTCCACTCGATCTGTGACTCTCATCTTGTACACCTCTGTCCACTCGATCTGTGACTCTCATCTTGTACACCTCTGTCGACTCGAACTGTGACTCTCATCATCTTGTGCACCTGTGTCCACTCGATCTGTGACTCTCATCATCTTGTACACCTTTGTCCACTCGATCTGTGACTCTCATCATGTTGCACACCTTTGTGCACTTGATCTGTGACTCTCATCATCTTGTATACCTCTGTCCACTCGAACTGTGACTCTCATCAACTTGTATACCTCTGTCCACTCGAACTGTGACTCTCATCATCTTGTACATCTCTGTCCACTCGATCTGTGACTCTCATCATCTTGTGCACCTCCGTCCACTCGATCTGTGATTCTCGTCATCTTCTACACCTCTGTCCACTCGATCTGTGACTCTCATATTGTGCACCTCTGTCCACTCGATCTGTGACTCTCATCTTGTATACCTCTGTCCACTCGATCTGTGACTCTCATCTTGTATACTTCTGTCCACTCGATCTGTTACTCTTATCATCTTTTACCCCTCTGTCCATTCGATCTGTGACTCTCATCTTGTACACCTCTGTCCACTCGATCTGTGACTCTCATCTTGTACACCTTTGTCCACTCGATCTGTGACTCTCATCATCTTGTACACCTCTGTCCACTTGCTCTGTGACTCTCATCTTGTACACCTCTGTCCACTCGACCTGTGACTCTCATCTTGTATGCCTTTGTCCACTCGATCTCTGACTCTAATGTTCTACACCTCTGTCGACTCGAACTGTGACTCTCATCTTCTTGTACACCTGTGTCCACTCGATCTGTGACTCTCATCATCTTGTACACCTCTGTCCACTCGATCTGTGACTCTCATCATGTTGCACGCCTTTGTGCACTTCATCTGTGACTCTCATCATCTTGTATACCTCTGTCCACTCCATCTGTGACTCTCTACATCTTGTACCCCTCTGTCCACTCGATCTGTGACTCTCATCTTGTACACCTCTGTCCACTCGATCCGTGACTCTCATCTTGTACACCTCTGTCCACTCGATCTGTGACTCTCATCATCTTGTGCACCTCCGTCCACTCGATCTGTGACTCTCATCATCTTCTACACCACTGTCCACTCGATCTGTGACTCTCATCTTGTGCACCTCTGTCCACACGATCTGTGACTCTCATCTTGTATACCTCTGTCCACTCGATCTGTGACTCTCATCTTGTATACTTCTGTCCACTCGATCTGTTACTCTTATCATCTTTTACCCCTCTGTCCATTCGATCTGTGACTCTCATCTTGTACACCTCTGTCCACTCGATCTGTGACTCTCATCTTGTACACCTTTGTCCACTCGATCTGTGACTCTCATCATCTTGTACACCTCTGTCCACTTGCTCTGTGGCTCTCATCTTGTACACCTCTGTCCACTCGACCTGTGACTCTCATCTTGTATGCCTTTGTCCACTCGATCTCTGACTCTCATGTTCTACACCTCTGTCGACTCGAACTGTGACTCTCATCATCTTGTACACCTGTGTCCACTCGATCTGTGACTCTCATCATCTTGTACACCTTTGTCCACTCGATCTGTGACTCTCATCATGTTGCACACCTTTGTGCACTTGATCTGTGACTCTCATCATCTTGTATACCTCTGTCCACTCGAACTGTGACTCTCATCATCTTGTATACCTCTGTCCACTCGAACTGTGACTCTCATCATCTTGTACATCTCTGTCCACTCGATCTGTGACTCTCATCATCTTGTGCACCTCCGTCCACTCGATCTGTGATTCTCGTCATCTTCTACACCTCTGTCCACTCGATCTGTGACTCTCATATTGTGCACCTCTGTCCACTCGATCTGTGACTCTCATCTTGTATACCTCTGTCCACTCGATCTGTGACTCTCATCTTGTATACTTCTGTCCACTCGATCTGTTACTCTTATCATCTTTTACCCCTCTGTCCATTCGATCTGTGACTCTCATCTTGTACACCTCTGTCCACTCGATCTGTGACTCTCATCTTGTACACCTTTGTCCACTCGATCTGTGACTCTCATCATCTTGTACACCTCTGTCCACTTGCTCTGTGACTCTCATCTTGTACACCTCTGTCCACTCGACCTGTGACTCTCATCTTGTATGCCTTTGTCCACTCGATCTCTGACTCTAATGTTCTACACCTCTGTCGACTCGAACTGTGACTCTCATCATCTTGTACACCTGTGTCCACTCGATCTGTGACTCTCATCATCTTGTACACCTCTGTCCACTCGATCTGTGACTCTCATCATGTTGCACGCCTTTGTGCACTTCATCTGTGACTCTAATCATCTTGTATACCTCTGTCCACTCCATCTGTGACTCTCTACATCTTGTACCCCTCTGTCCACTCGATCTGTGACTCTCATCTTGTACACCTCTGTCCACTCGATCTGTGACTCTCATCTTGTACACCTCTGTCCACTCGATCTGTGACTCTCATCATCTTGTGCACCTCCGTCCACTCGATCTGTGACTCTCATCATCTTCTACACCACTGTCCACTCGATCTGTGACTCTCATCTTGTGCACCTCTGTCCACACGATCTGTGACTCTCATCTTGTATACCTCTGTCCACTCGATCTGTGACTCTCATCTTGTATACTTCTGTCCACTCGATCTGTTACTCTTATCATCTTTTACCCCTCTGTCCATTCGATCAGTGACTCTCATCTTGTACACCTCTGTCCACTCGATCTGTGACTCTCATCTTGTACACCTTTGTCCACTCGATCTGTGACTCTCATCATCTTGTACACCTCTGTCCACTTGCTCTGTGGCTCTCATCTTGTACACCTCTGTCCACTCGACCTGTGACTCTCATCTTGTATGCCTTTGTCCACTCGATCTCTGACTCTCATGTTCTACACCTCTGTCGACTCGAACTGTGACTCTCATCATCTTGTATACCTCTGTCCACTCGAACTGTGACTCTCATCATCTTGTACATCTCTGTCCACTCGATCTGTGACTCTCATCATCTTGTGCACCTCCGTCCACTCGATCTGTGATTCTCGTCATCTTCTACACCTCTGTCCACTCGATCTGTGACTCTCATATTGTGCACCTCTGTCCACTCGATCTGTGACTCTCATCTTGTATACCTCTGTCCACTCGATCTGTGACTCTCATCTTGTATACTTCTGTCCACTCGATCTGTTACTCTTATCATCTTTTACCCCTCTGTCCATTCGATCTGTGACTCTCATCTTGTACACCTCTGTCCACTCGATCTGTGACTCTCATCTTGTACACCTTTGTCCACTCGATCTGTGACTCTCATCATCTTGTACACCTCTGTCCACTTGCTCTGTGACTCTCATCTTGTACACCTCTGTCCAGTCGACCTGTGACTCTCATCTTGTATGCCTTTGTCCACTCGATCTCTGACTCTAATGTTCTACACCTCTGTCGACTCGAACTGTGACTCTCATCATCTTGTACACCTGTGTCCACTCGATCTGTGACTCTCATCATCTTGTACACCTCTGTCCACTCGATCTGTGACTCTCATCATGTTGCACGCCTTTGTGCACTTCATCTGTGACTCTCATCATCTTGTATACCTCTGTCCACTCCATCTGTGACTCTCTACATCTTGTACCCCTCTGTCCACTCGATCTGTGACTCTCATCTTGTACACCTCTGTCCACTCGATCTGTGACTCTCATCTTGTACACCTCTGTCCACTCGATGTGTGACTCTCATCATCTTGTACACCTCTGTCCATTCGATCTGTGACTCTCTTCATCTTGTACACCTCTGTCCACTCGACCTGTGACTCTCATCTTGTACACCTCTGTCCACTCGATGTGTGACTCTCATCATCTTGTACACCTCTGTCCATTCGATCTGTGACTCTCTTCATCTGCTACACCTCTGTCCACTCGATCTGTGACTCTCATCTTGTACACCTCTGTCCACTCGATCTGTGACTCTCATCATCTTGTACACCTCTGTCCACTCGATGTCTGACTGTCGTCATCTTTGTCCATTCGATCTGTGACTCTCTTCATCTTGTACACCTCTGTCCACTCGATCTGTGACTCTCATCTTGTACACATCTGTCCACTCGATCTGTGACTCTCATCTTGTACACCTCTGTCCACTTGATCAGTGACTCTCATAGGCTTGTGCAGCTCTGTCCACTCGATCTGTGACTCTCTTCATCTTGTAAACCTCTGTCCCCTCGATCTGTGACTCTCATCTTGTACACCTCTGTACACTCGATCTGTGAATATTATCATCTTGTACACCTCTGTCCACTGGATCTGTGACTCTCATCTTGTACACCTCTGTCCACTCGATCTGTGACTCTCATCTTTTACACCTTTGTCCACTCGATCTGTGACTCTCATCATCTTGTGCACCTCCGTCCACTCGATCTGTGACTCTCATTATCTTCTACACCTCTGTCCACTCGATCTGTGACTCTCATCTTGTGCACCTCTGTCCACTCGATCTGTGACTCTCATCTTGTACACCTCTGTCCACTCGATCTGTGACTCTCATCTTGTATACCTCTGTCCACTCGATCTGTGACTCTCATCTTGTACACTTCTGTCCACTCGATCTGTTACTCTAATCATCATTTACCCCTCTGTCCATTCGATCTGTGACTCTCATCTTGTACACCTCTGTCCACTCGATCTGTGACTCTCATCTTGTACACCTTTGTCCACTCGATCTGTGACTCTCATCATCTTGTACACCTCTGTCCACTTGGTCTGTGACTCTCATCTTGTACACCTCTGTCCACTCGATCTGTGACTCTCATCTTGTATACCTTTGTCCACTCGATCTCTGACTCTCATGTTCTACACCTCTGTCGACTCGAACTGTGACTCTCATCATCTTGTACACCTGGGTCCAGTCGATCTGTGACTCTCATCATCTTGTACACCTTTGTCCACTCGATCTGTGACTCTCATTATGTTGCACACCTTTGTGCACTTGATCTGTGACTCTGACCATCTTGTATACCTCTGTCCACTCGAACTGTGACTCTCATCATCTTGTACACCTCTGTCCACTCGATTTGTGACTCACATCATCTTGTGCACCTCCGTCCACTCGATCTGGGACTCTCATCATCTTCTACACCTCTGTCCACTCGATCTATGACTCTCATCTTGTGCACCTCTGTCCACTCGATCTGTGACTCTCATCATCTTGTATACCTCTGTCCACTCGATCTGTGACTCTCATCTTGTATACTTCTGTCCACTCGATCTGTTACTCTTATCATCTTTTACCCCTCTGTCCATTCGATCTGTGACTCTCATCTTGTACACCTCTGTCCACTCGATCTGTGACTCTCATCTTGTACACCTTTGTCCACTCGATCTGTGGCTCTCATCATCTTGTACACCTCTGTCCACTTGCTCTGTGACTCTCATCTTGTACACCACTGTCCACTCGACCTGTGACTCTCATCTTGTATGCCTTTGTCCACTCGATCTCTGACTCTCATGTTCTACACCTCTGTCGACTCGAACTGTGACTCTCATCATCTTGTACACCTGTGTCCACTCGATCTGTGAATATTATCATCTTGTACACCTCTGTCCACTCGATCTGTGACTCTCTACATCTTGTACACCTCTGTCCACTCGATCTGTGACTCTGATCTTGTACACCTCTGTCCACTCGATCTGTGACTCTCATCTTGTACACCTCTGTCCACTCGATCTGTGACTCTCATCTTGTACGCCTCTGTGCACTCGATCTGTGACTCTCATCATCTTGTACCCCTCTGTCCACTCGATCTGTGACTCTCATCATCTTGTACACCTCTGTTCACTCGATGTCTGACTGTCGTCATACACATTTGTCCATTCGATCTGTGAGTCTCTTCATCTTGTACACCTCTGTCCACTCGATCTGTGACTCTCATCTTGTACACATCTGTCCACTCAATATGTGACTCTCATCTTGTACACCTCTGTCCACTTGATCAGTGACTCTCATCTGCTTGTGCAGCTCTGTCCACTCGATCTGTGACTCTCTTCATCTTGTAAACCTCTGTCCCCTCGATCTGTGACTCTCATCTTGTACACCTCTGTACACTCGATCTGTGAATATTATCATCTTATACACCTCTGTCCACTGGATCTGTGACTCTCATCTTGTACACCTCTGTCCACTCGATCTGTGACTCTCATCTTGTACACCTCTGTCCACTCGATCTGTGACTCTCATCATCTTGTACACCTCTGTCCACTCGATCTGTGACTCTCATCATCTTCTACACCTCTGTCCACTCGATCTGTGACTCTCATCTTGTACACCTCTGTCCACTCGATCTGTGACTCTCATCTTGTACACCTCTGTCCACTCGATCTGTGACTCTCATCTTGTACACCTCTGTCCACTCGATCTGTGACTCTCATCTTATACACCTCTGTCCACTGAATCTGTGAATATTAGCACCTTGTACACCTCTATCCACTCGATCTGTGACTCTCATCTTCTACACCTCTGTCCACTCGATCTGTGACTCTCATCATCTTGTACACCTCTGTCCATTCGATCTGTGACTCTCTTCATCTTGTACACCTCTGTCCACTCGATCTGTGACTCTCTTCATCTTGTACACCTCTGTCCCCTCGATCTGTGACTCTCATCTTGTACACCTCTGTACACTCGATCTGTGAATATTATCATCTTGTACACCTCTGTCCACTCGATCTGTGACTCTCTACATCTTGTACAGCTCTGTCCACTCGATCTGTGACTCTCATCTTGTACACCTCTGTCCACTCGATCTGTGACTCTCATCATCTTGTACACCTCTGTCCACTCGATGTGTGACTCTCGTCATCTTGTACACCTCTGTCCATTCGATCTGTGACTCTCTTCATCTTGTACACCTCTGTCCACTCGATCTGTGACTCTCATCTTGTACACCTCTGTCCACTCGATCAGTGACTCTCATCATCTTGTGCACCTCTGTCCACTCGATCTGTGACTCTCATCATCTTGTACACCTCTATCCACTCGACCTGTGACTGTCATCTTGTACACCTCTGTCCAGTCGATCTCTGACTCTCATCTTGTACACCTCTGTCCACTCGATCTGTGACTCTCATCTTGTACACCTCTGTCCACTCGATCTGTGACTCTCATCTTGTACACCTCTGTCCACTCGATCTGTGAATATTAGCACCTTGTACACCTCTGTCCACTCGATCTGTGACTCTCATCTTGTACACCTCTGTCCACTTGATGTGTGACTCTCATCATGTTGTACACCTCTGTCCACTCGATCTGTGACTCTCATCATCTTGTACACCTCTGTCCACTCGAACTGTGACTCTCATCATCTTGTACACCTCTGTCCACTCGATCTGTGACTCTCTCATCTTGTACACCTCTGTCCACTCGATCTGTGACTCTCATCATCTTGTACACCTCTGTCCACTCGATCTGTGACTCTCATCTTGTACACCTCTGTCCACACGATCTGTGACTCTCATCTTGTACACCTCTGTCCACTCG